>NC_052511.1:38274582-38312063 GCF_014356525.2 Nilaparvata lugens | reverse complement strand
TCTATTCTAGCATTAATCTATTTATAGTTATATAGAAAATTCTTGATAAATCGTGACGGTAGGCTAAGAAATAGATCAGTAGGCCCAATACAATGAAACAATTAATGGTACCATAAAGGTGCGTACAGATATACGCGCCGCGAACATGAGCAATTCACATTTAATAAGCTGAGAAAACTTGAGAGTGAGGTCAAAAATAAATGACTTGAATCCAGGGTAAAATACTCTTCAAATAAAAATTCAATCAACATTAATGATCAAGACGTCAAGCATAACATTCTCAAAAATTATGATAGATAAACCTCAAATCAATTTATGTAGCCTACTAATAGAAAGAGTGTAATGCTCTGTGAGGAGCTTTGAATAATAAATATGAAAAATATGGACGTTTAATTATAAAAGTTTTAAATGAATTCTACGGGGATAATACATGCATAATGGATATGATTTTCAATCAATCATCGATTGAATAGAATTGATATCATACATATCAGAAATACTAGATGATAATATTCACACTACTGAACCAAACAAAAGATTGACAAAACTGAAAAATACAGGAATAATCTGTTCCTTATAAATAGCATCATGTGGTCCAATGTTATAATAATAGGGAACAATAGATAAAGTTGTATCCTAATTTTTTTGAAATTTTAAAATTTACCCCCTGTGTAGTCTGAGCTGAAGTCATGTTCATGTGATTATTGTCAGGATTGGAATTTAATGTTAAGTTGTATTATGTAATATCGAAAAAGTGATAGTTTGAAGTTGAGATAAATAAACTATTAAGGAATCGCTTCAATGGTCTATATTGGAAGTTTAGATATTTTCAACTTTCAAGAAGCCAAAACTACTTTTGTCATGACTTTATTATAAAATAGAAATCCCTCAACATAATAAAACTTAGTCTGTTCCCATCACTAGGTTTAATAATGAGAAGAGTTGAAATTATTCCAACTCATAAACTCAGAGAGTGTTGATTCATTATTGGAGCTTTCAAAAATATGCCACATTCATTGAATCAAACTCATATTGCTAGATGTTTGTATGATAATTTTGAAATAATATTCTATCATGGAAACAATGCATATTTAATATCCTAAATGGATAAGCTTCTAATACTGATAGATTCCTTCACTCGAATTCTGAAATAAAATTCTATCATGGAAACTATATTCGATCAATGTCCTGAATAGATGAGCTTCTAATACTGATAAATTAGATTTATTTATCAAAATCTCTCTTGCTTAATAAAACAGCACATAATTGAGCTAACAAATGCAACTTAATCCATTAATTTTATCTAGTGGAGGAATGATTAGATAAATTTTAATTCTATGAACTGTTGTTGTTATTGAGTGAAATATTAATAACTGTTAAGATACATCTGGTCTGAAGTACAAAGTATTGAGCTGTGTTGTACCCTAACAATAAACTAAAGTTAAAAAATAGAGAATTTATTATTTGTTGAATGTACAGTGAGAATCAAATATGGTTGAGAGAGTCTTTCATATTATTGATTCACAATATTGAAATATTCTTGTAGATTGTTATGTTAATGTTGAAACTTTCAAAATATTATAATATATTGTGAAAATTGATTTTTCCAAAGCTTGAATGGATTGAAGATGAACCCTGAAAGTTTATCCACAGCATACTGTTTAGTTTACTGTCAGACATATCAGCAGTAACACATGTATGTAGTGGTTGAAGAGTCATGTAAATAGAAAGATTGAGAATAAAAATTATTATGTATTTTATGTGTATGTGTATTTATTACGCGAAGTTGCCTCAATCTTCATTTTTCAGTTTTTTTTGGTAAATCTGTAACTGTACTATAATGATATTTTCCAACAAAGAATATCAACCATTATCGAAGATTATCGAAAAAATTCATTATACTTTTTTTTGTTTACTTTTAATTATACTTCCACTCTTATATTACTTCTTGTAGTCTATCTGTTTTCTATAATATTTTCAGAAGCCTTCAGTTCACTTTTTCCTGCTACAGTTTTATTTTCGTTTTAAATATATATTTTTCATTATGATTACATTATTTTTCCTCCAGTCTTTTAATTTAAATGGTGTTTTTCAATCTATTTTTATTTTGGTTGCAGCTCGATGGACATCAACTGGAATTATCTCAAGATAAATTTGCTTCGGAAAATATTGAAGAGTGAAATGACTAATAAATATTATTATTGTAAGTTCCCATATTTTTTGAAATTAAATACTTGGTGAAGGTTGGTAGACGGGCTTAGCAATTGGATAATTTGGTATACAGGAATAGTGGTAGATTTATGTATAAACACTAGTGAACTTGGAGTAATAACAATATAATTATTTCAGTTGATTATACTCAATGTTAACAAAAATGATTTTCAAGTTGGAAAAATTTTACTATGGTAGGTTACTAAAAATAGTTTGGTACCATATCAATTTGATCTGATTAACCTACAAAGACCACATTGTATTCATCAAAGACCTTAAAGATGCATAGACTCACATGCAGCGCTAGTGTCGTACTTGGAATTGAAATCCGCCATTGAGGGGGCAACCCATAAGATTATTACATACCAATGTCACCAATGCCTTTGTGATCTATAGTATTACAAATAAATAATATAATATCTCGTGCTAAAATACCCCAATGGCGGCCTTCAATTTAGTAAGAGCTATCATTGGGAAGGCATAGGCATTGTGGGTCTATATCTCTTTAAGGTCTTTGGTATTCATCAATTGAGGTTTAATATGATTTGTATGGTACTGATGAATTATGAGGATTTTTTATGGGATCAATCCATCTTTTATCCTACTTTTATCCTTCATTATATCCTTCTTTTGAGAATTTGATTTATTGAAGTTTTTATTAAAATCAGTTAATAAGAGAGAATAATTATTTTCAAGGCTCTTCAGACGAAAACTCTTTCCCAATCACAGTACTCTGAAAACCTTTTACTTTTTCAATATTTAATTGCAGAAGCTCCCAACGTAGTTGGTAGCATTGAAAAGGACTTCAACATTGATTTTCAATAGTCCATTGAAAATTATCACTGTGTTACCACAACAATTCGAGAGAAATAGAAAAATATCCCAATGTGCCCATGTTTACTGTTACCATTTATGGTAACACGGAGCGTTTAAGGGTTAACCCTACATCAAGCAGTTGGTGTTGCTCAGTTGAAAAACCAAGAGAATCAACTTGAGAATGTTAATGTGATACTTGTCCATAATTTTTTTGGGATAAATAATTGTTGATCAATTTATTCTTTCAATTCCATTATATACTGAACACATTCAAATTTGAAATTTCTGATTCAATTGGACATCAGAGGACTATGATTTAATGTTACATTCAAATCACACATTAGCCTCTATTATAGGTTTCAACTCTGTGTGGTAGTAATAAGTGTTTTTATTTATTTATTTGTTGATACAATTACAAATCATATGAATATGATCGCGAAAGAACAACAGGCATAGCCCAAAACTATTCTGTTCCCAAATTTAAGTTGAGTAAATTTAAAATAAAAATGAATAATACAATATAGGTAGGCCTATTGTACACTTGAGCCAGTGATGGTAAAGGTACTGTACATTTATTCCAGTAATGGTGAGTATAGATTTATACTGTGTATTCACATTTGATATTATAATGAGTTTATTGGTACTATCACAGCAAAAAAAGAAGAATAAGTGTTTATCATCAGTGGTGGGCTACTATACAGATACATGAATAATAATAATAATAGCTTAATCATCCATTATCAGTGCGGCCTAAAGAAATCTTGGCCATAATTTTAACAATATAACACATGGCATAGTAGTAATCTTACTTTACGGTTGTAGATTGTAAAGACAGATATTTTCTAGTTAGGTATTGTTTCATAATTCATCATAATAATATGACAAGTGGCATTCTCCATATTCATTAATAGTCCATTATCAATATTTCCCCCCAACAAAGCATGAACTTACAGTAACTTAATATCAGACTGTGTACTTAGCATTATAGCTTTTCTTCCTGAAACGCCATTTAATGTCTTTTTTCTTTTAATAAAAAAATAGGGCTGGTTTTAATAGAAATAAAAATATAAATCTCATTCCTTTTTTAAATAATTGTTCTGTCACAATTTGAAAATGGTTTTAAAGCTCGAAACATGTTGTGACAAAATAAGTTAAAAGGATACTGTGATTTATATTTTTATTCCTTTTCTTCCTGATTATGCCAAACGGCTGTATCATCTCTTATCTCTCCTATATATATCTGTTGATGAAATATAGCATTATTTAGATTCTTCCTACGTTCAAATAGAATCAAAGACAATATCTATTCACTCAGGAATAGAGATGCTTCTTTGAATTATTGCTATCAAGTACCAGACAGTATAATTTCCTACCGTATCTCCTACATTTCCTGAATAATCAAACATCTATGAGAATATTGCTCTGAGATAGAAATACTGCAGAAAGGGTTGTATAGACTACAGTCATTACAAGTTAAGAATTGAACTTTAATTTCCGAATCAAAATACGATCATCAATAACAAAAACAAGTTAAAACTGCCGCCAACCTTCTTCACGCACGAGCTTTCACGTTTAGCTGCTAGGTGTCGTTGAATGTAACGATCTCTGCTCAGAATATCCACAAAGGAGACAGGATTTTCCTTCATTCCTTCTCTTTGAAAATCATGAGGTCCACTTCATAATGGTACTATTTGCTTAACATTGGTGTTGTCTGTCATTTGTTGTAATTTCTTTGTCTGTCATTTGACAAAGCAGATAGTGCCAACCTTTTCTAGCTCCCCAACGTCGTCAGATTGTTTCTAATCATGTAGAAATATAACTAATTAATCAATGAAATATTTTACCTCAAGGAAAAATTTATTATTCACTTATTGAGAAATATATTTCCTCGAAAAATCTGGAATAGGCCTAAGAATAAACAGCTACTATCAAATCGGTATATCTGATATTCTCTATAGAAGGCTGTTCTCCCATCTTTCCCCACTGCTATTATAACGTAGAACTCACTATAGTCGTCAAACGTGGTTATGCTTGCATGTCTTGAATTGATTGATTTGCCTCAAAATATTGACAAAAATCTAATTTGTAGATGATGTTTGATTTTGCTCGTTATGATCTTACTCCGATCGATATAGCCTACTAGTAGTTCTGTGAACAGTAGACCTCACGCAGTTTCCTCATCCACAAGTATCTGATGTCAACTGTTCTAGTTGATTCACAGTTGAATCATAACTTACTCTCAAAAACTGTTATTTGTATTCTCCAAGATAAAAAACTCACTTATAAACTTAGTTCACGTTTGAATTTTTATCCCATATAATCTATCCAATTCCGTGATAATCTTTCCATCTGATAAAAATATTTCTCAACTAATTTAGAATTAATTTTTTCAAATCAAGAATATTATAATTTGTTCAGCATTATTTAGCTTATTTAATCATTTTTTATTTTATTTTCTATCACCTATTAAATTTGTTTTTCAAATGTGAGAATATTGAAACTGATGGGCACGCATCATGAAAAATATTGAAACCCTACCTTATAGAAATAGACACGGCCAGGCATCTGTGTAATGCATGCAATGAATAATCCACTTGTCAGCTGATTGATTATGAATAATCCTATAGTTCAATTAATCTCATCTTCAAAGAAGATTATAATAGTGATATTAGAGTATGGAGGAATTCCTTTTCTTTTCATATTATCCTTCAAATGCAACATTTCACAAAACCTTGTGTATACATCGACGTGCAGTTTAAAAAGGAATATTCCTGCCGAATCTCATCGTATTCTATCAACGCGTTTGGCCGTAATCGCGTTACATAGCCTACAGACAGACAAAAGGAAATCCGAGTTAAAACATAGACCTCACTACGTTCGGTCAAATATATTCATGATTGTACAGTACAGAAGTATAGTTTTCTTGGGAGAATTCCACGCCATCTGTAAACTAACACTAATGTAATAGTATATAATTTTCTATTTGAATTGATGTATTGTATTACGAAATGAATTTAGGTAATTTTACATAACTTTGTGATACAATTGGAAAAAAAAAATTGATTTAATTCTATAAATTGGAGCGAAGCTGAGCCGAGCGGAGTGAATCCAAGCTGTGGCATAGTAGCCATCCACACTCTTGTGTTCGTCGTCACTCGTACGAACTTGGCGAGTGTGAAGTGCCGGCATTACATTAGGACACCACACACCAGTAAGACATAATTATATCCATGACATATGAGACATATTTAGACATAATGATATCCATGACATATGAGACATATATATGTGACATATGAGACATAATTCAATGATGTCCAAACAAAGTGGAGCGGGAAAGGTAGAGGGCAGCAGGGAACGTAGCTAAAAGTGTTCAAAAATAATGCAAGTACAGTATATCTAGATTATCTCCGCCTCACTCTACCTTACAGCCGCATTTGAATACATGCATTACTTTTCAACACTTCTCAGCTACCTTCTCGGCTACCTTCTACCTCCGCTACTCCATTATATTCTTGCACACAACTCCTGGAGCAAGCTGAAACACCAGTGAGCTATCAATCACGGTATTTAGATGAAAACGGTAGGGGTCATGAAATGTGTGCGCAGTGGCCAGCCAGCTAGATTGTGTCATCGCCACCAACCGAGGTCTTTAACACCTATTGGCATTTATGAAACTTATTTGTTGAAAACAGATGATTGTAAATAAATATTGAAGTCAGCGACACCGGAAAATTTGGCCCAAACATGCGCGTGACACTTCTTCTATATACCGTTCTATCAATGATGTCTCAGCGGTGTCCGCGCTGGTGTCCCTTGTGTCATAAAAAATACAGCAATGCCTCACGACTCGCTCGGACACTTTTTGTCCCAATAGTGTCCCAGCCCGGTTCTCCAATGTTTGATACAGGCCTTGGTTACAGCATTGACGCCATGAGATCTACAAAAATATTGTTCATTCATCAGTTTTTGGAAAAAATTTAATTGTACTTCTTAGTTCATGATTCATGATAAAATTATTCAATTAATGAAGGGCCAGCCATTCACGCCATGATTCTTTTGGAAGGTTCAAATGTACATATATTTTCCAGTACCGGTATGTCTAATGTAATATCAACATTTTGCGATTAAAAAGTATAGGAAAGTATAAATTCAACCCCCCTATTAAAACATAATATTTTAGGTTATCTAGACAAATTGAAATTCACCCAATGTGAGATCCTCACCCTGACAGCATTATTTACCCACAAACTAAAACCCAGCTTTGCAAGCTTTACATACTCTACGTAGACCAGATGAGTGTTAGGCCTATATTATCTTACTAGCCGTCAGGCTCGCTTCGCTCGCCATATCCGTCTAGCCAGGGGGCTCCGCCCCCTGGACCCCTGACTGGATCGTCCAAGAATGAGATCAGCAGGCTCGCTTCGCTCGCCTGCATTATTCATTTGGGCATTTTATCATATGTTAGGACAATCCAGTCGGGGTCCAGACTAACGGCTGGCTAAACGGATATGGCGAGCGAAGCGAGCCTGACTGCTCTAGTAATATAATATCCCAGGATTGAAGTAGCAGTGCCAATCAATTTTTCCGCGATAAATGCATTTAAATCTTCAACTGGTGCCAACCTAACAAAGTCAACTCAACTTAATGCCAACCTGACAAAATTATTAATTTAGTTGCCAGTTAACAAGTTTCGAAGAGGTACTCTATCTAGATTATAGTTCTATAGTAACATATGATATGGAAATTTCAATTATAATTAAGAGATTGGGAGAAGAAGAATTACATGCTAAAAGACGAACTTTAAACCCTTAAAAACAACCTTAGAGTTAAAATATTGCCAAAAGATTCTTAGTGCGCCTCTAAAGGGCCAACTGAACATAACTACCAAATTTGAACGTTTTTGGTCCGGTAGATTTTTAGTTATGTGAGTGAGGTGAGTGAGTGAGTCAGTCAGTCAGTCAGTCAGTCAGTCAATCAGTGAGTGAGTGCCATTTCGCTTTTATATATATAGATTTCAGAAAACTGTAGACGTCAAGCACGGTCCACTTGTGAGTACCTAGGGTTGAAGAATTAATTCAGAATTCTAGCACATACTTTACTGACTTATAAAACAATTTAAGACCTTTATAACATTTTTCAATTCTCTGGAGTCAACATATTCCCTCCGAATATTATTGTTCATCATCATATCTGACTTCCACGGTATGACTGCCTGTTCTAGTCTTTGAAATAGCCGTTTTAAATACTTCAAAATCATGTTATTTTCATATTAGCCTATCACTTCTATTTTCCGTTACATTGGAAAAAGTTGAGTTTTATGAAAACCAGAAACAAGAATAAAACAATAACTCCATCTTCATCAACTTGGAAACAGTTTTATTCTTTATTTACTGTATCATTTTATTGATGTATTTTAGTGTTTTCCATTATTTGTTTCAACGTACTCTTATCTTACTAGCATGATAATACATCAAGATATGAATGCAGATACAAGAATACAATCATGATAACGTTTTCCAATCATCTGCAAAAGTACTTCATGCGACTTTTATTGCTATAAAATCATGAATTTATCTCCTATCGCTGTAGTAGGATTCTCGTTGAACTGGCAGCATTGGTTTAATGTGAAGCAGTGATGTTTCTTATGAGGAATGCTGACAGTGTGGAGTTGTACACTCACTTTGATACAGTGGCAGGTGTACTTGAATGTTACATTCTCTCCATTCTTCTTCTTCTTCTTCTCTTCTCTTCTTCTTCTTCTTCTTCTTCTTCTATCTGGTGAATAAAATGCGATATGTAATAGATGGGGTGTTGATTGAGTACCTCTATAAGCTATAACGCTACTCCATCTTTCGATATAAATCAATTCGATACATCGAGTTATTCCCTTTTGGGCCCTTAAACGTCCCCGCTCGATTATTTCGTAGCAGCTTCGGTTCCTTCCCATCTTCTTCTTCGTCGTCTTCTTCTTCTTTTTCTATTCTTACCCTTCTTCTTCTTCTTCTCCTTCTTCTTCTTTTTCTATTCTTACCCTTCTTCTTCTTCTCTTCTTCTTCTCTTCTTCTCTTCTTCTTTCTTCTTCTTCTTCTCTTCTTCTCCTTCTTCTTCTTCTTCTTTTTTCTTCTTCTTCTTCTTCTTCTTTCTTCTTCTTCTTCTTCTTCTTCTTCTTCTTCTTCTTCTTCTTCTTCTTCTTCTTCTTCTTCTTCTTCTTCTTCTTCTTCTTCTTCTTCTTCTTCTTCTTCTTCTTCTTCTTCTTCTTCTTCTTCTTCTTATTGACAACCCTCAAAGACTTTATTAATTTTTTGGCATTATTCATGTTTCATTTCTGCATTAGTGTCAGAAACTGTGAGTAGAGCTTCGCCTCAACATTATTTAGCTGTTCATCAGTAAAATTGGTTGATTAATAAGTAATAATTCAAAGGAAATATGCAAGAAAATCTCGAATGTAAAAATTAGGATGGATGGCGCATAATGTGTCACGGAGGCATTGATAAATGATAATTGTTTCAAACAGTAATATTATCCAATTCATTGATAGAAACCAAATCTCATTTGAACTTTTCAGGTAGTATGAGAACTTGCTCGCATTAAAATCATGGAAAAGCGATACAGGTACGAGAAACTCAAAATAACCAGATTAATAGTGGCCAGTAGGCTGAATTCTAATCATAAATTTGACAATTTTGTGTTACAGGTTACACAATGTAATATCCACCCCTGTGGCTACATTATTACGTCCATCCATTTAATGATAGAAACTAATTACTCCATAAAATACTTTATTACTACGAACAAAGCATCACAGAACAAAATTACTAATCTACAAAATGAGCCAGATTCCACTATCAACAGTCCAATAAATTGGAAGGGATATTACCAGGAATGGGTAATTACTAATTATTTCATGCAAAATGATTAACTTGAAAGCAGGAGGAGGAGGAGGAGGAGGAGGAAGAGGAGATGAAGAAGAAGGAGAAGGAGGATGAAAAGGGGGATGTAGGTAAAGGAGGTTGATGAGTAGGAGGAAATGGAAAGGAGTGGTGAGAGTAGGAGGAGGAGAAGAAGGAGAAGTAGGAGGAGGAGGAGAGGAGGAAGGAGAAGGAGGAGAAGCAGGAGGAGGAGGAGGAGGAGGGGGAGAATAAGAAGGAGAAGAAGAAGAAGGAGGAGGAGGAGGAGGAGAAGAAGAGGAAGGAGGAGAAGAAGAAGAAGAAGAAGAAGAAGAAGAAGAAGAAGAAGAAGAAGAAGAAGAAGAGAAGAAGGAGAAGGATGAGGAAGAGGAGTGGTGTGGAAGGTTAATATTCGAGCCATAAAATGAGTGAAACCTGTTACAGTGATGAATCGCCAGCAGGTAATTTAGTTTTGGGTCAGCCTTCGTATATCACTCATTGTAGATAATTAATTGAGGCAGAGAGAGCATAGCCTCAGAGATGGCATATTATGCTTCATGGGGAGTGCCCCCTCCTCAATTTGCTAATTGAGGCGGAAATTGCATGCACAATTGATTTTGCAGAGTGGGCTAGAGATGGAATATTGTGATGAATGAAACTCGTCGATTTTTTGTGTAGTTGAGAAGTTGATTTTGTAGTAATTATTCATATCAAATGAAAAGACTAAGAAGTTGTCAAAAACCACAAAATTCAACCACAGAAATGAAAATCTGTGGTTTTTGACAACTTCTCAGTCTTTTTATTTCTTGGGGAGGAGGAGGAGGAGTGAATTAAGAAGGAGAAGAAGAAGGAGGAGGAGGTGGAGGAGAAGAAGGAGAGTAAGAAGAAGGAGAAGAAGAGGAAGAGAAGAAGAGGGAGAAGAAGGAGAAGGAGGAGAAGGGGAGGAGGAAGGAGAGAGGATGAAAGAGATAAAGAAAAAGATGAAGATGAAGATGGTGAAGAAGAAGACGAGGAAGAAGAAGAAGGAGAAGAAGAAGAAGAAGAAGAAGAAGAGTAAGAATAGAAAAAGAACAACAAGAAGAAGGAGCAGAAGAAGAAGAAGTAGAAGAAGAAGAAGAAGAAGAAGAAGAAGAAGAAGAAGAAGAAGAAGAAGTGACAAGTGTGTCGAGCATGTGTAAACGGAAATGTCTTTGAACGGAAAAGACATTCACACTAAAGGCTTCGAACGAAGAACAGCTGTTTGACAGGACCTTTAACATAGAATGAACAATCAATAACATTAAAAATATCACTAGAAAAATGCAAATTATAATGATACAATAAGAATCAAATCTCAAAAAAGCAGCGAAGAAAAAACAACAAAAAATCTGGTGTGGCGCACTCACACATCTTTCCTTGCCGTTATGAAAATTGATCACCTGACGCTAGTGTTCTCGCGTATATCGAATCTACTATTCTAAGATCTGAGATAGCTGGTGACAGGACAATAGCGCTGGAGACATACGAAGTCTGCTATCTCTTCATAGTAAATGATTTAATAGAATCAACAGTTGTCAACAGTTTGCAATTGAACAATCACATTTTCTCGGATTTCGAGCTTATCTTTAATTTTAGGTGAAAATATTACTGAACATTAATTGTAGAGATTCTCATGTTCAATCTGTTCCACTTGAATTTTTTCGTTTGAATTGTATTTGAAACCTGATAATTGGGAATCTAAAATCAAACTTTGCATAGATGGTGCTCCTGAAATTTTTACAGATATGGGACTTGTGGCAGTCGATAGAGCTTATCAATGACTTTTCTAGGTATGAATTTGATCAAAATCATTGGAGCCATTTTCGAGAAAATCGTGAAAACCCCTGTTTTTGACAACATTTTCTACATTTCAGCCGCCATCTTGAATTGCATTCGATCGAAATCGTTCGTGTCAGATCCTTATATTGTAAGGATCTTAAGCTCCAAATTTCAAGTCATTCCGTTGATTGGGAGATGAGATATCGTGTACACACACACACACACACACACACACACACACACACACAACACACCCCACACACACACACAACACACCACACACACACACACACCACACACACACACACACACACACACACATTATGGTAATAGGGCAAGGAAAGTAAAAATCAATCTATATTAATATCATTCTACGAAAAAAATCCAGAGTACAGCTTGACTATGACTCATCATTCTCAACTATTGACAAAAAATATCTAATCCCATTTCACAAAAATAAATCCCCACTAAATCAAAAATCAAAGCCTCTGAACTGGCTCGTAATGAGACGATCTAATTAAATAATTGAATTAATTGTGTGACATAAACAAATTTGTTTGTTGGACGATTGGCCTGATTCATTGTCTGTGTTACATAACCATGTATATACACACAATTTGGCTGTATATAAATATAATGGCACGCTTTTTGAGTCCTTTGTGTCGATGCCAACTTTGATTGTCATCTTCGGTAACCTCTAACTTTTCGGTGGTAGACTGAAATCTTGGTGTCAGACCTTGCAGTCAGATTTAAACTGTCAGCGTTGTTTATATGTAAAGCATTAGGGACAATTAATGAAGGTCTCTGACAGTCCAAAGTCTATCTTCAACTGTCAGCAGTGTTTGAATAGGAAGCATTCAGAATGAATTATGAGGAAAGCTGACAGATTAAAATGAATCTCGCAATAGTCTGTAATCATTTACTCGATTTATTCTCATCCGATAAAATGTCTGTTGCTGTGGACTATTTTGAAAGAAGGTCTCAGACGAGGGATAGTGAGTATTTGACAATGGACCGCAAGCTCTAGCGTCTCCGATATCAAGATAATATGAGTAATAGGTGTATTTTAGGAATGGTATTAAGGTTCAAGAATTCTCTTCACTTCATAGAATTCTACGACTCTGTTTAGAGATTTTGGTAGGGAATGTGTTCAATGTCCTGTTAAATTGTAAAATAATCCTGTTAAATTATGAAATATCAAATAAAATGACTAAGGATTGTCAAAAACCACAGATTTTTTAGATAGTTAGAAAGACCGGTTTCGGTTGTTACACTATTGTCAATCTCTGATAAACTAAAACTGAATTCAAGAGCAGTAGATTTATACTATAGTGTGGTCCACGTTATAATGGCAGTGTAGGAAGATGGAAGAAAAGGGTTGCCAGTTCTCAGCCTTGCCACCCAAACAGCTGATACTGGTATATCTGATGAATTTTACTGTCCATTATTGTTGAAAATAGTTAATCATATTTAATTTGTCAAGAAAATATATTTTTCAAAAATGTAATAATACATTTTCATGATTGAGATTAAATATTTTGTCAATTGGCTGAATTTCTACATTGTTAATAAACGATGTGGCAACATCACAAAGCGTGAAAGAGATAGCTTTGTTGAATGATAGACAAGGATAGACACACCATTGCAAATCACACACTTTCATTATAACGTGGACCTCAACTATAGTAGGCGAGTACTGCTATTGGTCATGGGCATGAACGCCTGCCATTGGCCCAGCTAGACAGTCTCCTCCAACAGTATAATAGAAACGTCACAAAATGGCGGCTCAAGCCATAGACTCGCCATGATGACAAAATTTACTTTCAGTACAGAATAAGAACTAAGAAAACAAGTGAAAGATAATCAAACAAATATGTAAATAGAAAAACTATCGACTATTTGCATTACAATGTTATGATAAAACTGAATTCGTTTTTATTTATCCATTATAACATTAAGTGAGAGGAGACTGTCCAGCTGGGCCAATGGCAGGCGATCATGCCCTTGTCCAATAGCAGTACTCGCCTACTAGTATAATCTGCTGCTCTTTTATTTAGTTTTAGTTTATCAGAGATTGACAATGGTGTAACAACCGAAACCGGTCTTTCTAACTATCAATAAAATCTGTGGTTTTTAATAATTTCTTAGTCTTTTTATTTAATATGTGTAATTACCACAATATCAACTTCTCAGCTACACAAAAAGTTATGAAATATCCTGTTATTATAAATTAATCCTGTTAAATGATGAAATATCTTTGTTATTATGAAGTAGTACTGTCAAATTAAAATCGAATCGAATCATTCATTTGCCATACAATAAATACATATTCAAAACATAATAAGGAAAAATACATAGTTTTATAATCAAAAGTATAAAATAATAAAATAAAAATTAAGCATAAATAATACCATAATCATAATTAGATACCAAAGTGATAACAAAATGATAAATAGTTGTTTTGTGTTGTAGATAGGCTACTTTTGTAGAATACTTTCAGTTTTTGCAAAGTGAAGTATTGAATTTTTCTCCTTATTCAACTTTAAACGGTAACTGTTACTGTTGAATCCATCTCAATTTAACTTTAAACGGTAACTGTTACAAGAACAGAAGCTGAATGAATATTGCAGCTTGGAAAAAGGCAATAACTATTCGCCTCACTGTTTAGCCATGATTTATTGGTTTAATAAAGTGCGCCACTCGAGAATCTTATTCCGATACAATCCTGAATTAATTCAAAAATGTAACCCACTTTCAAAAGTTGAGAAAAAATTCAAGGCTGACCCAAAAAGTAGCTATTTGCCGGTATAGTATACTGTATTGTAGAATCTATTCAAATCAAAGTTTATTCATCAGAACAATAATTAAAATACAAATTTGAATACTATAACATTCAATTCAAATAAAACAAAGGATTTTTATACATAGAATAATTTCTTGATAGGCATAGATGAATAATGAATGAATTATTCATTATAATAATTATAGTTTTATGGCTTAACCGTATTCAAAAATATAAATGTGAAGGATTGAATAATCATAGTGAGATTCACTATAGATAACATAATTGATAAGAGTTTATCTCTTTTCTGTATAGGGCTGCTTTTATAGAAATAGGAAGAAAAAGAAAAACCTCAGTACCCTTTTTAAAATATTTAATCACAACATGTTTTGGACATTGAAATGTCCGAAATAGATCACTTGAAAATGGCATCAATGTCCGAAACATGTTGTGATTAAATATTTCAAAAAGGGTACTAAGATTAAATTTTTATTTTTCTTTCCATTTGATAAGAGTTCCTTATTGGTAACATCCCATTAAACTAACACTCACAGTTTAGAGAGAATTTCACGATAGAGTAAGGCTTCAATTCCCAGAATCTATGTGCCGGTTGCACAGAAACCGGTTAAATTTTAATCGTGATTAATTTCACGAGAACCAATCAGAGAAGGCTTTATCGAAAAAGCTGTGGGTGGAAATTGACTAGAGTTGATCTCCTATTTAAAAAATATAAATATAAGTAAACGGAATATAATAAGGCTGGAAAAGGTGTTCAAGTGATACTTAAGTACAACACTTGAAGTGTGAGTTAAAAATTCACTCTGGTAGAACGGGTTTTTGAGAGTTTTAAAAGAAATAGGTAAAATAAATTAATGGAAGGAGCCAGGAGAAGAGGTTGTCCCAAAACTCGCTGGCTTCAAGATGTGAAGAAAGATCTGGCGTGCTTGGAAGTGAGAAACTGGAGGAGGTGAGCAGGTGATAGAGATTATTGGAGGCAAATTGTTGAGGAGGCCAAGGTCCACGTAGGGCCGTAGCGCTTCCTAAGTAAGGAAGTAAGGTAAATGCTAATCTATAATAAGATCCAATTTGAACTGTGAGCATTTGTTTTTAACAACATCAATACCTCCTATTTGAATAATGCTGTCAGTTCAAAGTGGATCTCACCATAGACTGAAAGATCTATTCCAAGGATATATTAAAATGGGAGCAAGAATCTACACAGTAAGAATAAAGTACTGTATAAAAAAAATACACTTTTGATAAAGTGTATTGTTTTGAGGACAATAACAGAGTTGAAAGTTCTATGGTGAGATATACTGTAAACTGTCAGCATTAGTTAAATGTGATACACCAATGATATCTGTAAGGAATGCTGACAGGTTGTAGTGATTCTCATTGTAATTTAGTCTTTTGTTTATTAGTAGGTGGCCACAAAAAGCAATTCTCGCACTGGCGTAAGGTTTTGTGACTTGCATGCGTTGGAATCGTAAATCAAGTGGCGGATTGTGTGTTGTTTCGCAGTTGGCACCCCTGTAAGTTCACAATAATTGAGGGGCCGACACCTAAGTTAGGTTAGGTTGCCTCTTAGCATCGACTTTCTTTTATCTGGGTTGTAATTTTTCCAGGCCGGCTGTTCTGTACGCGTGTTCGCTGGTCTTTAGATATTATAACTTGCCTGACTTGAGAGTAGGAAGGAAATTATCTTGCTAGTGAAGTTTGTGAGAGGAAATGTTGAGAGTTTTTTATTTCTGTGTGAAGTAGGGTTAGACCTAGTTCCAAAGTTATCTAGTGAAGGTCTAGAAATGATAATTCTGTTTAACGACGGTAACTTCCCCATTTCTTATGGTGGATATTTTTTGTCTTCAAGGATCGAGCTTCAATTTTTCAAGTTAATTCCTACCAATAGAATAGTTTAAATAATTAATAAGAGAACGGTTCACATATTTTTTGTCCTCGAGGATCGATCTTCAATTTTTGAAATCAATTTCCACCAATAGAATAATTGAAATAATTAATGAGAAAACGATTCACATTCTTCTTGTTCCATGAAAACCCAACAGAGTCCAAAAATCTAAGAACTTTATCTCATTGTTTCGATTTCAATTCAGAAACTATCTTTATTCAGAATTGCTTCCAGTTTGGTGATGACCTTCTATTTTATTAGAATCAATAAGATGTCGATAATGAACTTTTATTGATTAATTAATAGAATAAGTACATCATCAAAACGATAGGAAGAGAAAAAATACGGTAACCTTGTGCTATTCCTCTCCCAAATTTAGATAAAGTTACACATAGTCCAAAATAGGTTAAGTCTTGTAGTTGTTCAATTCACAAAATTTTCAGTCCTTAATAAGCATACCTACATAAATTATTCAATAGTGAGGTCCACGTTATAATGGCAGTAGAGAAAGATAGAAGAACAAAGTTGCCGATCCTCTGTCTTGTCAATGACTTCTATAGACGGTAGCTGATACGGGTTTATTGATGTAATAATAATTATGTTTATAGATACAACAAATTCGCATTCAAAATACACACCAACAGTGTCAACAGCTGATTGGGATTGGGTCAACTGATTATTAACTGTTCACTCGCGCTTCGCGCTCGACAGGGGGCTTCGCCCCCTGCACCCCCAGTAGGGTGGAATAGCAGCCTCCGCGTTTCGCGCTCCGGCTGAGAGGCGGGCTTCGCCCACCCAACCTCCTTTTATGACTGTATAGGGTTGGAAAGCAGCCGGAGCGCGAAGCGCTACATCATAACCTATATTTTTAAATAAATTCATAATGTATTTTCATAATTAAGATGAAATATTTTGTTCATTAATTATTATTAATTCTACATAGTTGGAAGACGATCCGGCAACAGAGCAAAGCGAGAAAGAGATTGCGCTATCCGGTTTGTTGAATGAGAGACAAGGATAGTAATACCATTTCTAATCAAATACTGCCATTATAACGTGGACCTCACTATAGTTGTGTTTGAATACACAATGATATGAGTATGAAGCTGTTATTAACAACTGATAGTTGAGTGAGTTGTGATTCAGTTGTTCTTTACTGACTAGGAATTCTCTACTGGTATCGTATGGTTCCCTGCCAGCTAAACAAAACAAAAACAATAGAGCAAAAAAATAGTGCTCATGTCAATATTTTAAAATACACAGAGCTTAAAATACTGGTAAGAGCTAGTCAGTAGTGGAGTGAACCTAGAAGTGTCGCCAGAACATCATTAACACAGAGTCTAATATCAGTTGTTTATACTTTCTAAAGCCAGGGAAACACTTATCATGCTGCATCCTTATCCGACTCATGTCCGATTCTGCTGTGAGATAGAGGGCTTGTGATAGTACAGGTCATTATGAAGGACAGGTTAGTCTTGTCACATAAAATCTCGTTGTCTATTTGCTGTCATACAGTCGCCTGTCTGTATGATCGGAGTGAGATCGGAACTTTGCATGACAAGTGTGTATGCGGCTTAATACGGCCTATAAAGAATAGCGAGGAGCTCAGTTGTCGGGGAGACAGGTTGGCGGTGACCCATGTTATGCTTGATGCCTACCATTGAACAAATACGTGATATATAGAATAATAAATAATATACAGGGTGTTTCAGAAGTAGTGTCGAATATTTGAGGGTATTTCTCCTGGATGATAGGAGACTACAAATGTCATATTTGAAGTGTACAAAACTTAGGGGTTTTCCCTATAGCTGCCATTTTGTTTGTTCACTTGGGAATTTTTATCTCAAGAATTAAATGTTGTATTGATCTGAAATTTGGCATGAATATTTATGATATGAATACTCAACTTCGAAAAATTAAATAGAGATTCTTAGTGATGTACATATTCAAAATGGCGGCCATTTTAAATTTCACGAAAACCGTTCATTACAGAAGAACATTACAGAAGATTTACAAGATACAAAAAAGTTAACAAATCTTATCAAGATTTCAAGGATACCTCATTTATAAGGTTTGGTCGGAGAATAACAGAATTAATTATTATTTTCGTACTGCATGAATTTACAAGACAAACAAGATCATCTGAAAAACATTGTAAAATCAGCTGAATGGCCATATGGAGCCATACCGAGTTTCAAAGCTTCATCTTAAAAACAATAAGAATTAAAAATTTTGGATTGATGATTAAATGGTGAAAAGTGGTCTTGCATGCAGTACGAAAAGATCTAATTTCTCTGTTATTCTTTTGACCAATCCTTTTAAATAACGGTTTTCGTGAAATTTGCCATGAAAAATTCAAAATGGCCACCATTTTGAATATGTACATCGGAAAAATTCTATTTCATTTTTTATAGTTGAGTCTCTATAGCATAAATATTCATGTCAGATAGATACAACATTTCGTTCTTGAGAAAAAAATTCCTGAGTGAAAAAAATGGCAGCTATAAGGATAGCTGCTGAGTTTTGGACACTTCAAATACGACATTTGTAGTCTCCTATCATCCAGGAACAATACCCTGAAATGTTCGACACTACTTCTGAAACACCCTGTATAATAATGAATAATAATATAGAGCAAATAAATTCTCAAATTCATCTATAACTAAGATTTGATATCATTACAACCCTTCTATATTCTCATATACTTCATTGTATACAGTATCTTGAAACTGTTCTTGCAGTTCAGCAGTGTTTAGATTCAAGGATGAAACATATTATAAACTGCTATTATTCTTGCTCCACCTATTTCCAACTTGGCACAGCTTGGCAACACGCATCTAGGCAATGTTTTTGCAAACTACATAAATATGGGCATTACAGTTATTGGAACAAATCGTTACAGTTTTCTGAACGCTTGCCAAAAGTTCAGTAGGAGGAGCCTCCGAAGGTAACATCGGGGCGCGGTGAGGGAATTTTCACTTTCCCAGGGAAATTTTCGGATATTTGTCCGTATTGAAGGAAGAATAGTCTCACTTGGGTAGGACTGTTGAAAGTCTTGAAGGCCATTTATGATAGTTGTTTGTTTAATATAAGTGAAGTTAATTTTAGGTTTAATGTTCTAGATACAAACTCATTTTAAAAGAAGCCGCTCTCAAAAGGGTTATTTATTTATTTGGTTAGGTACAAACAATACAATGATCGGAAAAGAGAAACAGGCTATTACCCAGAACTTCTTCAATTTCCTAATTCAGTTTAAAATTGTCCGAATATTATACATATGTCCATTTCAATTTCTACACCATGTTATCATGCTACGTTTTGGATTATGAATTCTTATCAGTTTGATAAAGGCTCGAATATATTATACAGTATGACCTCCTCATGAAAAAAGGTATTTTATGAGCTCCAAAAGAAAAAAAATTATACCCATTTCACTTTCCAATGTCATTGTATCTCTCGAATGAATTAAGATCATCCATTTAGAACTATAAAGCTGCGTTTACACCAAAATTATTAATAAAATATTTATTTTTCCGCCCTTATAGATTCTATTAGATTGAACATAACTTATCATACACATGATGAACATATATGTTTTCAAGTTCCGTTCAATCTAATAGAATCTATAAGGATGGAAAAAATAGGCTAAACATTTATTTAATAACTTTGGTGTGAACGCAGCTTTGGAATCTTTACTGAAATTTAGCGATAAATTTAATAAAATTCTTGGCAGAAATAGTTGTCAAGATAATTCACATAATATAATGCTAAAAAAATGTAAATATCCAAGTTCACGGAAGTTAATTATTGGTAGTATTCGATTGGAGAGCCAGAATGTTCTATCATGCAAGATTGCAGAGAATTCGGTTTTGAAGAGAAAATATATTTCAGTAATTCTACAGTCGGAAACGCACCGAAACTTCAAATCTAGCACATTTATTCAACGAAATATTTTGTTGTAGTGATTATTGACTTATTCAAATCCAAAGTAAATCTCAATCGAGTTCCGAAGTTTGTAGTGAAAGTAATTTAATAGAAGTAATGTGGGTGTAGGTGTGAAATCAAAGTAGAAGATTAGAATCAGAACACAATCAACTTATTTATTTCTTTTCATTCTTGTCATGATGATGATTATATTCCATATCAAATCACAGGTCTATGTCCATGTTTATTTAGTCTATTATATGACTAGATAGATATATATTACGTCTGGTTGGTCTCAACGGCGTCAGACAAGTCAATGTGCTAACAAAAAGCGATACTCTATTAATGTTTCATGAAATTCATATCTAGTATATATTTACTATTTGTCTCTGACTATTACAGTAGTCAAAATAGTCCTTCAGGCTATACTAGTAGTTCTGTGAACAGAAGACCTCACGCAGTATTCTCATACACAAGTACCTGATTGAAACTATAGACCTTATGGAAATACAGCAATAGACTGGCTTCTCCACACATCTGTATAATCACTTGTCAGCTGATTTATGATGAATAATTCTATAGTCTGATTTTACTTCAATATTGGGGTATGAAGGAGGCTCCTTTTTCCTTTTATATTATCCTTGAAATGCAAAAATTCCAAAAACCTTGTATATACGTCGTCGCGCAATTAAAAAAGGAACATACCTGTCAAATTTCATGAAAATCTATTACCGCGTTTCGCCGTAAATGCGCAACATATAAACATATAAACATCAAAACATTTAAACATTAAGAGAAATGCCAAACCGTCGACTTGAATCTTAGACCTCACTTCGCTCGGTCATAAAGCACTTCTCCTTAAGAAATAATTTCGAAGTTAATTTATACTTCTTTATAAGCTTATTGAAAAGTGGAAGTGGTGGAAAGTGGATATGACTATGCCATCTTTTCTCCATGGCCTCTAATTACATACGACTAAAAACACAATCCTGCAATTATCATGAGTTGTTCTATGTAATAATTTGTAAACTTGACTCGTGTAGGAGCTCTCAACTCCCAGAGGGAGTTTCTAGGGATAAAAGGGAATTTTCTGGCTTTTCTTGAGGGAAAATAGGGAAAATTGTGTGCGAAGTTGGAGCCTGTACGCTGGTCTGCTCATTCATCGCAGAGCCGCTTTTCCGACTGCCACAAACCTCGACTAGCGTCTAGCGAGCGTTCTGTTTGTAGCGAGCGACAAGCGACTAATCGCCCGAGCGACAAGCGACTAATCGCCCTGTTTTCTCTACGGGAAATTCTTCCGTTCTTTCGGAATCTTCTCTCGAAAGGTAGGCAACGCACGCATGCTGGTGATTGGTTGATGGCTGTCAACCAATCTGAGTCGTCAATAAGTTTTGCACACTATGAAAAGTTTTTTTTTGTGGTGAGGAGAGGGTGACCCGATTAATTATTGTTCAGATGAGTCCAAAAATGTGGGGATGACAATTCATAATGAAATTTTAAAGATAGCTCGATCAAATAAAAACAATATGACAACTTCTAGTACCCTTTTATTGAAAACTTTAAAATATTTTAACAACTAGCTTCGACCATAGGTCATTCCAAGTTCTAAATGAGCTTGAAATGTTCTAAATGAACTTGAAATGACCTATGGTCGAAACTAGTTGTTGAAATATTTTAAAGCTTTCAATAAAAGGGTACTAAAAGTTTTTATTTGAATCATTTAGCCCATATAAGCGAAGTGATATCATATCTCGATCAGTCTATCGATTTATAATCACATTTTTCAATTAACTATCAAGTTAGCAGGAAAAATTGATAGTGAACTTTTTGGAATGAGATTCAAAAGCTGTTCAGGCCATGTAAATATTTTTGATGTTTGTCAATTCTAGATGGAATTTGAAAGGTAGACGTTTCAGAAGAAATAAATATTATAAACGTGGAAGAAAAACTTGATAGCTATATATAAAAATATAAATCGGAGTACGTCACTACATGTTTCAGCTACTTAAAAAAAAGACATTGTTTATTGAGTGAGATCGACAATAAGTCTTTCTCTACCTGATTAATTCTCTACCTAACTTAATCCACAAACCTATCACATGTTAAAGTTCCGAATGAAGAAGAACAAAATCAACCAATCGGAGAGTTTCCTGTCCTATTGTGCCATGTCGTGTCGTCGAGAAATCGGTATATGCTCTCCGATTGGCTGATTCTTGATACGTCAACTCAATCATCCAATCAGAGATCTTCCTGTCCTGTTATGCCGTATTATGTCGTCGAGAAATCGATGAAGACAGTTACACACTCATTGATTTTTAGACGTTCGATTTCTTGACGTCCTTATGAAATCTACCAGATTAAACGGAATTCGGCAAACACATGAAGACATCATTTGTTTGCCAAGTTATGTTTATTTTAATAGAATTTATAAGGACGGCAAAAAATCGTTCGTCGAAAAATTGATGTGTGTAACTAGACTAATGGCTTGAACTGAATTTAATCAGCTGGTGGCTTAAACTCAAAATTAAATACCTTAAAACAAACGAAACTTGATACGGATTTAATCTAGTTTATAATGAAATTTAGTTTAAACTGTCACTGTGCAAACGGCCCTACGTGTGAAAAACGCCATTAAATAATAAGAGTTTTGCAGGCTTAGAAAAAATCTCCACATTCTTCGATTTATTCCACAACATCACAATCTGTCATGATTTAATAAATTCTTGAAAACATATTATTGTAAATCCAACATTTGAAAAATTTTAAAAGTGGAATCAGTGCCAACTCCATCAATATCAGATTTGTTGTTCAAGAAATTCTCTTAAGTTATCAGAATGACTCAAATTTATCACCTTGTTTCATCATACAAAAATTTCCCACTTTTCATAACTCTTTAATACTTTCTGCTTCTCTCCACTATTATTCTATTGTATTTCGCCTCTCCCTCTTTCATTCATTCTCTCACTAACACATTCTCAACAACTCTCACATTCTCATTGACCGAGCGAAGTGAGGTCTAAGATTCAAGTCGACGGTTTGGCATTTCTCTTAATGTTTAAATGATTAAATGTTTGAATGTTTATATGTTTTTATGTTGCGCATTTACGGCGAAAGGCTGTAATAGATTTTCATGAAATTTGACAGGTATGTTCCTTTTTCAATTGCGCGTCGACGTATACTTTACTTTACTCGACTTTACAAGGTTTTTGGAAATTTTGCATTTCAAGGATAATATAAAAGGAAAAAGGAGCCTCCTTCATACGCCAATATTGGAGTAAAAATCAGTCTATAGAATAATTATTCATCATAAATTAGCTGACAAGTGATTTACACAGATATGTGGAGAAGCCAGTCTATTGCTGTATTCCCATAAGGTCTATAGTTTCAATCAGGTACTTGTGGATGAGAATACTGCGTGGGGTCTACTGTTCACAGAACTACTAGTATAATATCAATTTCTATTTTCAAACTCATTCCAACTAACGAAGTGGTTCTCATTTGAATGGTCGTTTGAAAGCTGTTTACTAAATCGCTATAAAAACAAGAGTTATGAATGCACAATAGTAGAAGTTCTGTATGTGTGTGTATGTGTTCTCTAACATTTCTAGGTAAGTGTGTGTGTGTGTGTGTGTGTGTGTGTGTGTGTGTGTATGTATGTGTTCTCTTGTAATTTCTAGGTCATGTTTAAGTATATTTTGTGTTTGAGTGGGGCGAATGCATTTAGTTCATTCGCTAATACCTCCAGTATTATTGGAAGTATGTATTCACATATGTCTCAAGTGCTAAAAGCATCACACATATTCTTTGTTTTGTTCTGATATATGCTGGAATGATATATTTCTCTTCTATCACTTCAAACTGACTATACTCCCTACCTTTAACAGCAATGCTCTCTATTTTATAAATGCTGACAGGTCAAAGTGAATCTTAGTATAACCATTAACATTACTCAGTGATATTCTGACCTAAAAACTCATCATCAGTTCTAACTCTGAAGTTAGATTAGTTTGCTGAGTTGTGTAGAGGGGTGGGGGGTGTTCAAGAGGGTGTTATTGTTGTTTTACAAACAGAATTATTGCTCGGGTAAATCTCATTACTCATCTGTGCTGGTTGTAGATTGTAGAGTATGTGCTGCTGTTTTGAAGTGAATGCTTGGCTGCTATGACTCGTTCTCAGTAGTTATTTCAGAAGCACTCAATTCATGAGCGCTTGCATTTAAGTTGACGTGGAGGTATGGAGTGTGGTAATTGGCTTAGAGTAGTGGTGTGGAAGGAGGGTGGAGGTGGGAATGATGTTGGGGTGAAGGGAGGGTAAGAGGAGGAAGATGAGTAAGACGAGGAAGATGAGGAAGAAGGAGAAAACGAGGAAGAGGAGTGAGGAAGAAAGAGAAAACGAAGGAGGGGAGGAAGAGGAGATAGTAGAAAAAGAGGTGAAAGAGGATGTTGAGGGGGAGAGGGGGAAGAGGAGGGAGAAAAGGAGTAGAGGAAGAGGAGGAAGATGAGGAAGAGGAGAACGATGAGGAAGAGGAGTGAGTAAAAAAGACGAGAAAGATGATGGAGAAAGGAAAGGTGGAGGAAAAGGAAGATGAGGAGTAAGAGGAGTGAGAGGAGTAAGAGGAGGAAGTGAAAGAGGACGTGAAAGAGGATGGAGAGAGAAAATGAGGAAGAGAAGGACGTGGTGGAAGAGGAGGAAGTAGAGGAAGAGGTGTAAGAGGGAAGAGAGTGGGGAGGAGGACGAGGAGGGAGAGGGAGGAAAACGAGGAAGAAGAGGAAGATAAAGAAGAGGAGTTGGATGAGAAGGAGGAGTTGAATGAGGAGGGGGAGGAAGAGGAGAAAGGAGTGAAAGATGAAGTGGTGAAAGAAGGGGATGAAAAAGAGAAGGATGAGCTAAAATGGGAGGACGAGGTAAATAGGGATGTTATAAGGAACAGAAAGATGAGGACAATAAGGTCGGAGAGAACGAGATGGAGCAGTATTAGTTGTAATAAAAAAGGAAAACTGTAGTTAAGGGAAGAGAAATAGAGAATAGAGAGAGGTTTGGGAAGTAGAAATTTTGGAGATGGAAGAGATGGACTATGTTGGAGAGAAGAGGGAGCGCTATAGTGTGAATAGGAAATGGAAAATGAGTTGAATGAGAGAACAATAAAAAACTTGGAGAAGAAGAAAAGGTCAGAATAATGAAAATGTGTTTAGTAGGATGACAGAACATTCTCTGAACGCGTGAAAAATGCAATATGAAAGATTGATTGATTGAGTACTTTATTTATGTAGATTACAATATATACTGGCTTATACACTTATATATACAATAGCTTACAATTCAGCAAAATTATAGATGAATTTACATAATATAGACTAAGAAAACAATTTTTGAAAGTATATGATATGAAAAAGTAATTTGTAATATAATAACTATGGATAATTATATTGTTATGCATCTACATAAATTGGCGGAGCTTTGGACATATCAATGTGCATTCTTCGGAAAGAATATCAAAAATATCCTCCCCACTAACTCTCTACCAGAAGAAGGAGAACAGAAGAAAACAAGAAAACAATAATATTTTGCAGATCATAAAGAGGAGCGTTAGAATGAAATGATAATTGGTGCGAGAGGAGAATGAGGAGGATGGCTAGAGAAAGTAGTAAGTGGAGAAAGAAAAATGGAGGGAAAAGTAAAAATAAATTGAAGAAGAACAAAGTTGTGAGTTGAGTTGCAAAAAAGGTGGATGGAAAATTGAAAAATGAAATTGTGAAGAAGAATATTAGAAAGAGAATATCAAATGAAAAAGAGAATTGAAATAAAATTGATATCAAATTGAAATAATTGTAAAACAATGAATAATAGCCAAACTATGAGGAATAAGTAGGGGAATGGGAGGAAAAATGGGTATGGAGGGTGAGAAAAAATGCGAAAAAGAAAGAATATGGGTAAATAGTTATATAGTGAGAGGACTAGAATGATAAAAGACTATAATATCATCCAAATAGTAGTGATAAAAGTCAATGAAAGTAAGCTTAGTGCTGTCGTAGTTTATTGTTCTTTCACATGAGGTGCAAATAGCTGTGTTTTACAACTTCTGCTCCAGTTTATATTGGTATGCTTTGATAGTCCAGATGTGCTTCCAAATTTATTCACTCTAATTGAGCAATTTAATTTGCTAGATGAGTTGGGATTCCATCCACTATTAGCACTCTGCTCCAAATGAATGATAGCAGTCGTAAAAATGTTTAATGTGTATCACTTTTTTATATCTGTTTGAAAGTTGGTGAGAAGTTGTAATTGAGGTTTTTACGGTTTTTGATACAAACCATTGAGCATTCAAGTTCTTTTATTTAGAATAGAGCTTTCAGCAAACCGATGCAGGGTGATTACGGTAGCAGTAGCGGGAGCGCAATGATTCCAAATTCGATTTTATAAAAACATTATCTCACTTCCAGCTTCAATTCCGTGTCGGTGTGAGCAAAGCTTAAAGCTGCTTAGAGCTTAAGCTTGAATCATCAGTCATCAGTATTATAAGTTCTATAATCTGCTGTCAGTAATCTTCAATATTTTCAATTGATCAATCAATTTCATCATCGAGTTTTGATTTTATGAAAGTTTTTCCACATGTGTCAGAGACCGAACCGTTGATGGATCATTCAGGGCCGGTTTCCGAGCTTGTGATTTAGCTAAGTTCTAGACATCAAGCAGCTCGAGTCAGAAAATTGGCTTTCCGAAACGGGGCGTAATCGTAGTAATTTTCAAAGTCAAGTTTTGATTCAATTTTGGAAAAGTAGAAAATTGAACACAAAATAAAATAAAGAGATAATAGTGTAAAGTTTCAGCCATTTTGAATTATTTAGGAATGTCTCATTTCGTCAAGGAAAAACGTTTCCAATAGAAATGAGAAAATTAAGATTTATTTTGCTGCAACTCCAGCTGTAAGTCTAGAACCCCAGCTCGGAAACTTGCCCTTAGGGTGCGTGCAATCTGCACACAGAGAGCGTTCAGGCGTTTCGAGTTCCGCGTTTTTGAGTTCGGAATGCATGGAAACTGGGCTTGATTATCGAAAAAATATAAGTACGAAAGACAGTTGTTTGTTAGTTTTGTATGATTTATGCCAAAAATATAAAACACATATTACAGTAGAACTCTAATTATCCCAACTCCGACTATCCGAATCACCGATTATCCTAATCACTTTTAGAAAAAAATTGTACAAAAAAGTCTATTATTCTTCTAGCGCAAAAAGTGCGCTATTATTCTTCCTCGAGCGAAGCCAGTGTTTGCGCGTTCACTCACTATTGTCCTTCTCTCCGCGAAGTCAGTGTAGGCACAACACGTTGCTGCCCGAAAACAGATGAAGACCGCAAAACAGCTTACATTGACGGAGACGTTCGAAAAACAATGATTTTTTATTCATAAACTTGTACATAAGTACATTTTATTTATATTTGAACCATGTGAAAATGTCATGTTTCTTTCATTTAATTCAATAAAAAATAGTTCATTATCAAAACGTAGCTTTTTTTCTCTTCAATGGCAATTTAAAAAAAAAACTCTGATTATCCGAATGGGTCTCGGTCCCCATTAATTCGGGTAATTGGAGCTTTACTGTATATAAATATTTATATGAAATTGAAAATTAGAAGGTACATGAAACAATGAACATTATGCCACTTTTTCATTCGTGTGCCGAATTCACTTTCGATAGTGAAGCAATAAAGATTCTCATTCGAATATTCCTATCATAGACAATATCCTTCTTTGGAGAACGATAATAATTGATGATAGTTATAACAAATACAAATCTAGGTACCTTCTTTCAAAATTGCCCTAAAGAGACACACTGGGGTGTTTCACACCTCAGGGATTTTTTCTTCTGTTCTGTAGTTGACAATAACAAACAGATGGGAAATTTGGCCCTTAATTAGGTTTGTAGCATTGTCAACTGCTCTCCACCACTCTCAGTCAGTAAAAGCATTCTACAAGGTCACCAGCTTATCTTGTTCTTCGTTTGGGGTGTCTTAACACCTCAGAGTGTCTTTTACGTAGGACTTTATCAAATACTTTTATTACCATGATTTACATGTACTGACCACTACGAATGTGGTATGGGATGATGGATGAGAGTGGAATAAATGCTATGATTCTCTACAACTTTTGAGGTTCAAAACAAAAAAATGAAGAGATGTGAGTTTTTGATGAAGTTGTCATTGGCAATGATCAAGCCATTCCTTCAAACCAGAATAGGAGCTCCAAAACTCAGGCGGAACATACGTACTTCTAAAATTATTATAAATATTGATAAGCAGTGCTTCACATTTGATTTCTGTATGCACTAGGAGCAAAAATGATTAAGAAATGATAAATTATGGGCTAAGTACTTGTTTTCTCTATATTTTTCAAAGGAACATGCAATATTGAATTGGGGTGTTCAACGCCCCAGTGTGTCTACTGTGTAAGCATGAAGTAAGTGTGTCTGTAGGGTCGAAGAAAATGAAAATGAGTGTAAATAAAATTTATGTGAATAAACAATTTCAAGAAAAGGGTAATTAGATTTTTATTTTTCATTTCTATTCTAGAATAGCCCTAACGAAAAACGATAATTTGATGATAGTTATCTCCACAGCACTGTAGTTGATTCTCATATTATTCTCCATTGAAAAAATAATAATTTTCAATAATAAGCTTGTCTGCTAGTGGAGTAATAGTTTGGTGAAGGTAAAGAATTCCAACTGGAAATAGTAGCTGAACTAACATTCCGGAAGACACTAGCTGATATTAAGTGAGAACAAAGGTATCACACGAGAATAGAACGTATATAACATATATAAAACGTGAACGGTGTGGAAAGCACGTCACGTAGGCTATGGCTACTACTTGGGTGGCTTCATCATCAACTGGACTCTTCTCTCTCTAAAATGGGTTCCACGCCAATCTATTCCTGGAACAATTAATGTCGCCAACCAAGTAGATCCTGGATGGAGGATGATAGTGTCATAGAAAGTTACTAACTTGTAAAATAACAATTCATATCTGAATTTTATTTGTAGAATATTTCTGTTAGGCCTACATTGAGATTCATTACACACTTAGGCAGCCAGCATTCCTTATAAATAACTTCGATGCTGACAATTTTTAGTGAATTTCTCCATGGCAAACTATAGTGAGGTCCACGTTGTAATGGTAGAGAAAAAAAGAGGAGAAAACGTTGCCACTCCTCTATCTTATCAATGCCTTCCATAGACGCTAGCTGGTACAGGTTTATTGATGTAATATTAAAGGTTCATTCTTGTTTTAGATAATCAATTATATTTTATTGAGCAAGAAATTATATTTTTTAATAACTTCATAATTAAGATGAAATATTTTGTTAATTAATTATCAATTCTACATTTTTAAAAGACGATCTGACAACAGAGCAGAGCGAGAAAGAGATAGCGCAGCTATCCGCTTTGTTGAATGATAGACAAGGATAGTAATACAATTGTTAATCAAACACTGCCATTATAACGTGGACCTCACTATAGTTCGAGTATCATTTCAATATAATTTTATTCTCATGCGAACATTCTATTTACTCATTTGTGAATACAATATATATCAATACAATACAATATATCAGTTATAGTGGGGTCCACGTTGTAATGGCAGTGGATAAAGATAGTTGAATATAGGATGATAATGATAATACAAACGTTTTCAATATTATTTTCGAGTTGGTTGGAAGTTTGAGTTTGAATAACAAAAATTAATTTATTAAACAGGAAATTAGCTCAAAGTAATGGGGATTGATTTGAGTTAGAATTTAAAATAGGCCTACGTTTTCCAAGATTTCGCTTGTGGAATAAAACACTTGTTCTATAGTGAGGTCCACGTTATAATGGCAGTGGAGAAAGATGGGAGAAAAACGTTGCCGAATCTCTGTTTTGTCAATGCCTTCATTCTTCTTGATCAATCATTTCAATTGAATAATCAGTGCAAATTTATAAAATTTTCGATACAAAATTCACGAAAAGATGAACACACACCAATCAGAGCTGTCTTCAAGTGATTCCGTGGCGTTTTGATGTTCCTATTATGTTCCTTATCCAGGGAACATAGAAAATAGAATGATTATTTGAATAATAGAATTGATTATTTTGTGAAAATTGAGTGGATAATCTTCATCAGAGTTGAAAATTCTCAGCAGAAAATAGAGTTTGATCGGTTTCGAATGTGCAATCTTCCATTCATGAGGCACGCATGCTGCCAATAACGCCACGAAATCACTTGAAGAAAGTTCTCTTCGGATGTGCATTTATTTTTGCGTAAATTTTGTATGAAAAAATTTATAATCATTTTGTTTTAATTATTCAATTGAAATGATTGATCAAGAAAAATGAAAATAGGCCCATATAATTCCAGTAATCATAATATAATTATAATCCCTTATTGCTCTGTAATTCCAGAATCTTAATGCAAAATTGCAATTTAATCAGTTCATTAGTTTGCAATATTGATGATGTGTTAATATTGAATTAGAATTGAATAATTTGATTCGAATCCATATTTGCGTTATCAATTGATTTCGTACTCTATTTATGTAGATACGTAACGACAAATCAATAGAAAATATCACTCAGAATTATCTAGAATGCGTTCAAAGATGATATATCACGATTTTCAAACCTCTCCGGAAATACTAGTCAATACTGAGATTTGACGAACACCTTCTTATATCATGTATGATTCTACTCTCCAAAATTGCTCTACGAACACATCAAATAGTCAGAGTTTATTGAGAAGAAAATCAATCCATATTATACCATCAGGGGTTAACAGATCCAAAATCAACCCCATCCTCCTGGATTCACAATGATTTCAATAATACTTAAAACAAAACAATTTCTTCAAAGATACTGAGCGAAAAAGATTTGAAATGTTGGTCAAATCTTATTATATCGATCAATAACGAGGATAAAATCAATAAGTCACTGATCAAAATCCACTCTTATAATTCACAATTATCTCAACAATACTCAGACAGCAAATTTTTTCAAAGATGCTGAACGTAAAAGATCAGAAATCTCAGTCAACAATAATCATAATCGATAGATATTGATCCACCAAGCGGTATCGGAGAATCTCAACTCGACATCGTGGCCGACTGAAAAGCTAAAGTCGATGCTCTCAATCAAAATGAACGAAAAAGGCAGACGAAAAAGGGCCAAAAGAGAAGAAAGTGAGAGAGGAAGGGCCACGCAATCAGGGGTCTGTGCCCTACGAAAAAGGGAGTATTCCTTGCAGGGGGATCTCGGCTTCAATACACTTAATTGAAAGCTTGCCCTTCACCGAGCCACACACAATATATATGAAGATACAATATAGAATCGGGTTATATATCTGTATGTATCTCATACCATTCCTAATAAATCCGAGATGTGGACGAGTCGAGGATATCAATTCCTATTATTCTGTGTGTAAGTACGAGTATGTGTAGATTCATAATTTTTCCCTCTATCTGACTTTCTTATCATGTTTGAAAAGAGTTTTGGATGTATTTCAATTCATTTTCACTCATTATAATAAACAATTATGAATTGATATATTGTGATACGAGTATTATATAGTGAGGTCCACGTTATAATGGCAGTGGATAAAGATAGTTGAATATAGGATAATGATAATACAAACGTTTTCAATATTATTTTCGAGTTGGTTGGAAGTTTGAGTTTGAATAACAAAATTAATTTATTAAACAGGAAATTAGCTCAAAGTAATGGGGATTGATTTGAGTTAGAATTTAAAATAGCCTACGTTTTCCAAGATTTCGCTTGTGGAATAAACACTTGTTCTATAGTGAGGTCCACGTTATAATGGCAGTGGAGAAAGATGGGAGAAAAACGTTGCCGAATCTCTGTTTTGTCAATGCCTTCATTCTTCTTGATCAATCATTTCAATTGAATAATCAGTGCAAATTTATAAAATTTTCGATACAAAATTCACGAAAAGATGAACACACACCAATCAGAGCTGTCTTCAAGTGATTCCGTGGCGTTTTGATGTTCCTATTATGTTCCTTATCCAGGGAACATAGAAAAGAATGATTATTGATAATAGAATTGATTATTTTGTGAAAATTGAGTGGATAATCTTCATCAGAGTTGAAAATTCTCAGCAGAAAATAGAGTTTGATCGGTTTCGAATGTGCAATCTTCCATTCATGAGGCACGCATGCTGCCAATAACGCCACGAAATCACTTGAAGAAAGTTCTCTTCGGATGTGCATTTATTTTTGCGTAAATTTTGTATGAAAAAATTTATAATCATTTTGTTTTAATTATTCAATTGAAATGATTGATCAAGAAAAATGAAAATAGGCCCATATAATTCCAGTAATCATAATATAATTATAATCCCTTATTGCTCTGTAATTCCAGAATCTTAATGCAAAATTGCAATTTAATCAGTTCATTAGTTTGCAATATTGATGATGTGTCAATCGTGTATTAAATTATAACGTACATGCATAAGAAAATATATCTTTATTGATAAGATAACCACCCCCGAAACAAATAAGTAGAAATTGTCATCTAGAATATTCTTTGAACAGAGAGTGATTTTCAAAATCACTTCCGGTAATACTGACGGAACTTACCTGATATCTGAGATTGTAGGTCATCTCTTCTCCAATTACCATTTCCCACATTATCCACGCAAAAAACTATATATAATGTGACAGAATCAGCTGCAAAAATTGATGTTGAACAATAGATTGGAATAATATTGATATCTACGATAACATAGGAAGAGAATCTCTGAACAGTTAATTTCTCCAAAACACGGGATTCTAGGTTTTTAGAGGTTACCTAATAGGCCTAAAGTTACCTACAATAGGAATATTGTATGACAAACATTATAGTTCATCTCAAATTGCAAAAAATAGCAAGTCGCGTATGACAAAGAATACTTAAACTAGTTAAACTTATCTTGTCACTTTAGAGCTTAATCTGCTATTAGGACATATTAGCTTTACATTCTTTATTCAAACTGAATTTGCTCCCATAATACTAAACCCTGTCTTTTTCTTTTCCAGGTGAGTCAACTTTTTGCATACTTTGTTCCACTGCGCACCCTCCAATAGGCCTTAAATGTCCGCGTTGACTTTTTCCAAAAGGTCATAGCTAGGCCGCCCTAAAATGGGCACTTACATTGTAAGGGGATGACAGTCCATTATCAACGGAGCAGAGCGTACTTTCCAGAACTCCTATAGGTCAGTGTGTAATAATTTTGCATTTTATTACTAATTTATACAGTTTAATTGCATGATAAAGTTTTTCTTAAATGTTTCATTCGTGATGAAAATCCTTCTGTTGAAATATCCCAGATTTTTCAGTAGTGCATAGGTTCTTTTAACTTTAATTATTTGAACCTTCCGAATATCTGGTCTCAATATTATTACTGGACATTAAATTCTGATACTTGAGCTGTGCTACAAGTGATATAAATTTGAACTTATTTTAAACTATGCACAAATTATAATAAAACATGTCAAAGTAAATCCGAGTACTTGAATCGTTCGTGATTGAATAATTATTGAAGGTTTGCATCAACGTTATATTACCAGCGAAGCTCAATAAGAGAACCTTAATTACAATCATCGTTTCCAACGTACATTGTAGACATACGAGTACATTTCCTGAATAGTCTAGATTGAAATTCCATTAAGATACCGTACTAACATTCTATTATTCTCGATTATATTACCCATCCAAAATATTATACCTCCAGAGAAATATTATTCCAGTTGAATTTTTCATATTAAATGGATCATTACAACATATTACCGCATCAAACATCATAGACCATACACCATCAGGCTTTTCCAGTTTTCTATGATATCATCATCATAAGCTAGTAATAAAGCCTTTGTTTATAACATGATCTATAGTAGTATACTGTGTAGTAGTGATATTATTGGACAGCAGATATCGTAAGATATAACATGTAGTCCAATATTATGCTCTGATGTTATGTACAATATTATTTTATGCTCAGTTTTGGTCGTTGCTTTTCAGTACAGATTCATCGGTTCTGTATAATTTACTTTCACGACAATTATTAATAATTTCAGTCATAAAATACCATACCATTGTTATTTGGGCCTATTACAGCCCAAATCCCTATCCTGACTGCGGGAAGTTTAATAAGAACGCATTGAAATCATTCCTGTTAATTAATTCTGCCAATTAGACTGGTTGATTAACCATCGCTAATTGCAAATATCATTCAGTAATCTAGAATGTTTACTGTACTCTGCTAATCGCAAATACCATTTAGTCATCTATAATATTTACTATATTCTATTTGATCTAGAAAGCAAATTGTAATAAAATAGAGATGGTAGCCATTTGAAGGATGTAATCAGTGATAAGAGCTTATTGATTCATTTCCAACTGCGATGTTGATAGTCCTATCAATGGGTGAGAGTCCATATTTGAAGTGGAAATCGATACTACGGTTTTAATTATAATTAGTGTTTCAATATCATTGGATAGAATAGTGGATTATGGTTATGATAATCATAATTAAAACGTGCACATTGAGTGAAAGAGGTTTATAGTTTAGTAGTCTCTAAAAACCTAAATTAGGTTCAAATAATTACAATTAGGTTTAGAACCTGAATTACAAACCTAGCTTATGTATATTTGTGGATGCACTATCGTCATTATTGAAATGGAATTTCTATTAAATACTGTATAAAATGATAATACAAATTTTGTTATAGATTTCTCTTTGCCATTATCTAGAAATCATCCAATTCAGTCGTATTAAAATCATTGGATGCTTTTCTCAGTCATTGAATCCCCTTTGCGATGTGGACGATGTAATCAATGAATGATATACTTCACATCATGAATATGAGGGGGCGGATTTTATCACACTTATTTGTGTTTTGAAGCATTTTAATCACATATAACAGAGCACATGAAAAAATATGGAATTCTATTACATTTGTTATAATATAATTATGTGGTTTGAATATTCAACTTGATGAGTTCCTAGAATCGGATTGTTTCAAAACTTTTCACATTTCTCCCCATTTTTTACTACGATATTGGTACAATTATAGCAATAAGCTGTTTGTTTGGAATCACATATTATGGAGCTTCATGGAAAATATAAGTAGTGAGGTCCACGTTTTAATGACAGTATTTGATCAACTTTGGTTTTGCTATCCTTGTCTATCTTCCGACAAAGCCGGTGGTACTATCCTTTTCTAGGTCCCCAACGATATCAATAATTATGTTTTTGACGGTATAGAAATATAATTAATCAATGTAGAGAATCGGTTTCGCTATTCTTCTATCTTTATCCACTGCCATTATAACTTGGACCACACTATAGTAATAGTATTGTAATTGTTATGATATAGATGTGGTTTGAATATTCTACTTGATGAGCTTCTAGAACTTGATTGTTTAAAAACTTTCTACATACAGTAGAACTCCAGTTATCTGAACTCTGACTATCCGAATCACTTTCGGAAGAAAATTTGTCCATTAAAAGTTCAAGTGCCGGTTGCATAACAACCGGTTAAATTTTAACCGTGATTAATTCTACGAGAACCAATCAGAGAAGCCGTCTTTTCAAAAACGCCTTCTCTGGTTGGTTCTCGTGAAATTAATCACAGTTAAAATTTAACCGGCTGTTGTGCAACCGGGCCTCAGTGCGATATAATTCTTCCCCCTTGCGATGCCAGTGTTTGCGCGTTCGCTCACTATTGTCCTTCCCTTGTACATAAGTAGCCTACATTTTATTTATATTTGAAACATGTGAAAATAATATCATGTTTCTTCCATCCAATTCAATAAAAAAATAGTGCAATATCAAAACGTAGCTCTTTTCTCTCCAATGGCAATTTAAAAAAAAACTCCGATTATCTGAATATTTGATTATCCGAATGAGTCCCGGTCCCCATTAATTCGGATAGTTGGAGTTCTATTGTAGCTCCCTTTTTTATTACGATATTGGTTCAATTGTTGCAATAAGCTGTTTGTTCGATATCTCATAGTATGGGAGTTCAAGGTAAATATCCACCTTTAAGTCACTAGAATCGTGATTAGTGTTTAATTCTGTATAATTTGGTCTCATATTCACATTGGAAATTCAATTGAAGGCTTCATATTCTTGATTGGGATACATTCAGAATCATCAAATTCAAGGAACCTACACGGGTATGATTTCTCGTTATTACAGTTTGCAGGGCTGAATATTGCTCGGAGAAATCTATATGAACATCTCCGATGAATTCCTCAAATTCCCCTTTGTTGGAATGTATCTATGGGGTATGCCTTCTCGATTTCAATGAATTCTCGAATTTAACTGAATTCAAGCAACACACGTATTCTCAGAAAGCAGGAAAATATTGTTAATTAAACATTGATGGGCTGGAATTGGATATCCGTATGAATTCTGTGAAATGAATGGAATTCTGTGGTGGTCTTTCAATTCCGGTTCTTCTAAAATTTGATATAACTCCTCTGTATCATTTTTCATCTTCCTCCATCCCTATTTATTCATCCTTTTATGATATTCGTATCTTTTCTGTCCCAAACATTCCAAACTCTGTGAAGGAGAAGAATAAATAAGAATACAGTACATCAACATTCGTTGCTTTATTCCTTTGTTTCAATTCAATTGTAAATATATACAGTATATGCGTATGGCGTGAGGGGAGAAAACAAACATAAATAACATTATTCACACTGTCAATTGTGAATGATGATGAATCTTTCATAGAATTATATATTCTTCTCGTAAGGATATACAGTCAGGATCCAAATACAGTACATTATTTACATTCACTGCTTCATTCCGTTGTTCCAATTCAATTGTGGATTTTAATGAATCTTTCATAGAATATATATTTTTCTCGTGATTATATATACTGAGGATCCAATTAAAATGACCTCCTACAATTTCAAATATCTCATTCAAAGGTGGAAGATTCCATTCATTTTACAACTCTGGCCTCAATTAACTGTCACCATATATTATCTCTCATTCTGATCTCCTCTCCTTAATTTTCTTCTCATTTTCTGAAAGGATCTTTATTCTCATTCTCGAATAGAACAATAGTATTTTCTAATAAATTTAGAAAAAAGGGTACTTGATAACTTCAATTGTG
>NC_052511.1:38241182-38274482 GCF_014356525.2 Nilaparvata lugens | reverse complement strand
CAGTAGAGAATTTTCCCTCAAAGGGCATTATACAGAGAAACGATGGGTGTATCACACTCTCTGTACCCTCCGAATTATTCATTTGCAATCACTTTATAATTTTACAGTATAAAGATGTATTCACTCAGTATAAGATGGATTCACTTTGCATTTAAAGATTTTAGGGTTGCATTTAAAGTAATATCCTTGCATTTAAAGATCCTTGCAACTAACTCTAGAACGAGAAACTTAAAAGAGGTAATAGGGTTTTAGCACATCTACAAAAGAGTTTCTTATCTATACTAGACTGGGATTTAATCTGTCAGTATAAGTTGAATTGGGTTCTTAGAGATTCATGATGCTGACTTAAGATCTGACTGAGAGCAACGCCTGCAGACTCTCACTGACAGTATAACATTGAATGGAGTCACTTTAATTTGACAGTAGAAAGATGGATTCACTTTAATTTGACAGTAGAAAGATGGATTCACTTTAATTTGACAGTAGAAAAGGGAAAAAGGGAAATTATTTTTTCCCTCCCCCTCGTCCTCACTGGGAGAGGGTGAGGGTGAGGGAGAGGGTGAGGGAGAAGGAGAGGGAGAGGGAGAGGGAGAAGGAGAAGGAGAGGGAGAAGGAGAGGGAGAGGGAGAGGGAGAAGGAGAAGGAGAAGGAGAGGAGAGGGAGAGGGGGGCGCAGAGGGGGTGGGGGGAGGGGGAGGGGGATTTGCGCAAAAATTTTTCCTTATTTCTCGGGGATTGCGCAAAAAAACCAGTCTGAACTCTTAATGTAAGCTACTGATGTACTTTGAAATAGATCCATGTATTGGCAATCAATTTTTTCATCAATCCTTAATCAGGTTTTTATTTCTTCCACAAAATTGAATTTTTCAGGTGTGATGTGTTATTTTGCGTGAGGATCCTGCATGGTAACTTGCCGCAGAATTGGAAGTTAATAAGGAAGAACTAAGGTATGAATATTGATTCATTATTGATTTTCAAATTTAAATCAATATTGTAATGATTTGATATTTATCGATGATATCCATTCAATGATGTTTGGAAGGAATGTTTGGAAGGAATGTTTGAAAAGGATGTTTTGGAAGGAAACTTTCAGAACTTATCATTGACCAATATAGAAGGCTGAACCAATGAGTACTATCTTCACGAACAATATTCTTCTCAATTCAAATCAAAATAGAAGCTTTTTAGTATCTAACTGGGTGTTATAAAAATCATGAGAAAAGTTTTCTAATGTAATCCATAAGATAATTTTTTTTGGAAATCCTAAACATTCAATAATGATACATTACTCAGTATTGAGGCATCCTATCACAATAATCATACCTTTACTCGGAATTGGTTAGAGGTAGCAATAATACTATTACTTCTACGAACTATTGAAATATAACTACAGTATATCAATATCATTAATAATTCATCTAATTGTACTCAAATTTAACATTATATTGAATCATATGAATTGATTCTTGATCATCACTAGCTAACTATATCGAAATAGTTGAATCACTTTATAAGAATATATTTTTAGACAACAATAAAATATAAATTTAATGTATATAAGAGAAATATTCCATGAAATCAAACTTTAAGATTGATATCTGTTGGATATTAATATCATCATATAAAAACAAATTCAGAGAACAGCCTTGCTATGACTCATCATTCTCTACTATTGACAAAAAATATCTAATCCCATCTCACAAATAAATCCCCACTAAATCAAAGCCAGTTCAGAGCTCGTAATGAGACGATCTAATTAAATAATTGAATTAATTGTGTGACATAAACAAATTTGTTTGTTGGACGATTGGCCTGATTCATTGTCTGTGTTACATAACCATGTATATACACATACTTTGGCCGTATATAAATATAATGGCACGCTTTTTGAGCCCTTTGTGATGATGCCAACTTTGATTGTCATCTTCGGTAAACTCTAACTTTTCGGTGGTAGACTGAAATCTTGGTGTAAGACCTTGCAGTCAGATTCAAACTGTCAGCGTTGTTTATATGTAAAGCATTAGGAATAATTAATGAAGGTTTCTGACAGTCCAAATTCAATATTCAACTGACAGCAGTGTATGAATAGGACGCATTGAGAATCACTTATGAGGAAAGCTGACAGTTTAAAATGAATCTTGCAATAGTCTGTAATCATTTACTCGATTTATTCTCATCCGATAAAATGTCTGTTGCTGTGGACTATATTCGAAAGAAGGTCTCAGACGGGGGATTGTGGGTATTTGACAATGGATCGCAAGCTCCATATCCGATATCAAGATAATATGAGTAATAGGTGTATTTTAGGATTGGTATTGAGGTTCAAGAATTCTCTTAACTTCATAGAATTCTACGACTCTGTTTAGAGATTTTGGTTAGGGAAGTGTTTAATGTCCTGTTAAATTGTAAAATATCCTGTTATTATAAAGTAATGCTGTTAAATATTATAAAATATTACATGAAAAATCTGGTGTGCTACACTCACACAACTTTCCTTGCTCATTGAACTGTAAGCCTCATTCTCAAACGAGAATAATTTAGGGGAGTAACATAATGACGATTGGCGGCAACATATTTGAAACTACGATCAGACTACTGTATAAGTGTATAATATAATTGTTTTCAGAGTACTTTTTCCTCTGTGTAAATATTGTGAAATTCCATGATTTTTTCAAAAGTCGTCAAAACAACTGTTCTACAGATGAAATATCTCGACTATGTATTCTTTTTATGAACTGCTCTACCTACCTACTTACCTCATGCACGAGAAGGAGGTTACAAAGTCCATTTCTCAAGGATGAAGTGGGCCACCCACTAGTTTCCCAGGAAGGAGACTTATGCCAGTTGATAGAGCTGATAAATAACTATACAGGGTATGAATTAAAAAAAAATCGGTTGAGTCATTTTTGAGAAAATCGTGAAAAACATGGTTTTTTAGTAACTGTTATTTTTCTCAAGAATATTACAGAGGTCCTGCAATTTTTCCAGAAATGAGACTCATGTCAGCTGATAGGGCTTATATGGTATGATAGCTATCCATGGTATAAATTTGAAGAAAATCGTTAGAGCCGTTTTCGAGAAAACCGTGAAAAACATGTTTTTCTAGTCATTATCAGCCATTTTTCTCAATAATATTACGGAGCTCCTGAAATTTTCCCAGAAATGAGACTCATGCCAGTTGATAGGACTTATGGATTTGAAAAAATCGGTCTAGTAATTTTTGAGAAAATCGTGAAAAACATGGTTTTTAGTAACTGTTATTTTTCTCAAGAATATTACGGAGCTCCTGCAATTTTCCCAGAAATGATACTCATGTCAATTGATAGGGCTTATGAATAGCTATTCATGGCATAAATTTGAAGAAAATCGTTAGAGCCGTTTTCGAGAAAACCGTGAAAAACATGGTTTTTTAGTCATTATCCTCCATTTTTCTCAAGAATATTACAGAGTTCCTGAAATTTCCCCAGAAATGAGACTCATGCCAGTTGATAGGGCTTTCAAGTAGTATAGGGCTTATAAATGGCTTATCCATGGTATAAATTTGAAGAAAATCGTTAGAGCCGTTTTTGAGAAAAACGTGAAAAAAATGCTTTTTTTTGTAATTATCCGCCATCTTGAATTGAATTTTATTGAATTTCTTATTGTCGGATCCTCATGGTATAAGGACCTCAAGTTTAAAACACACACACACCACACACACACACACACACACACACACACACACACACACACACACACACACACACACACACACACACACACACACACACACACACAAAAATCATGTTTTTGGACTCAGGGGGCCTTGAAACGTATAGAAAACTTGAGATTGGGTTACCTTAATTTTTTTTGAAGCAATACTTCCCTTACCTATGGTAATAGGGCAAGGAAAGTAAAAAACTAAGAATTATTGTCAAAAACCACCTATTTTATTGATAGTTAGAAAGACCGGTTTCGGTTGTTACACCATATTGTCGATCTCTGATAAACTAAAACTAAAGACAAAAGCAGTAGATTTATACTATAGTGTGGTCCACGTTATAATAGCAGTGTAGGAAGATGGAAGAAAAGTGTTGCCAGTTCTCAGCCTTAATGCCACCCAAACAGCTGATACTGGTATATCTGATGAATTTTTCTGTTCATTATTGTTGAAAATAGTTAATCATATTCAATTTGTCAAGAAAATATATTTTTCAAAGATGTAATAATACATTTTCATGATTGAGATTAAATATTTTGTCAATTGGCTGAATTTCTACATTGTTAATAAACGATGTGGCAACATCGCAAAACGTGAAAGAGATAGCTTTGTTGAATGATAGACAAGGATAGCAGCACCATTGCAAATCACACACTTTCATTATAACGTGGACCTCAACTATAGTAGGCGAGTACTGCTATTGGTCATGGGCATGAACGCCTGCCATTGGCCCAGCTAGACAGTCTCCTCCCACTTAACGGTATAATAGAAACGTCACAAAATGGCGGCTTAAGCAACAGACTCGCCATGATAACAAAATGTACTTCCAGTACAAAATAAAATACAAGAAAACAAGTGAAAGATAATAAAACAAATATGTAAATAGAAAAACCATCGACTATATGCTTACAATGTTATGATAAAACTAAATTCGTTTTCATTTACATATTATACCATTAAGTGGGAGGAGACTGTCCAGCTGGGCCAATGGCAGGCGATCATGCCCTTGACCAATAGCAGTACTCGCCTACTAGTATGATCTGCTGCTCTTTTATTTAGTTTTAGTTTATCAGAGATTGACAATGGTGTAACAACTGAAACCGGTCTTTCTAACTATCAATAAAATCTGTGGTTTTTGACAATTTCTTAGTATTTTTATTTTATATGAATAATTGCCACAATATCAACTTCTCAGCTACACAAAAAGTTATAAAATATCCTTTTTTTCTCGATTTTTATAGCACCTAGTTAAAGACTAATAAGCTATTCTATTTTGACATAAATTGATAAGAATATTGTTTGTGAAGGTAAAACCCATTGGTTAAGCCTTCTATATTGGTCAAGGATTAAATAAAGATTATTTTTAGCATAAAAAGATACAGTATTCTGCCTTTGCACTTCCAATTAAACACTTTAGCACAAAACTAATTCGTGTGGCTTTCTGCGTTGCAGTCTTCTTACTCCATGCACGTTGAGCAGCTGGATTGCTTCCACGTTCACATGTTGATGAAGTCTTTTCTCATGTTTTCTGCAAATCTTTGGATTCACTGATGACTGTCGCCACTCCCAGGTCGCGGTGGAGATCAGAGTTCCTGATATACCAAGGAGCGTCTACACAACTTCTGAGTACTTGTTCTGGAAGCGCTGGATGATGTCGATATTGGATGGTCGGGTGCAGCCCCAGAGTTGAATTCCGTAGGTCCACACCGGCTTGAGAATCTGCTTGTAGAGAAGCAATTTGTTATAATTTGACAACTTTGATGTCCTCTCAAGTAGCCAGTACATTTTCTTGAATTTTATGCCAAGTTGTTCTCTTTTCTTCTTCACATGCTTCTTCCATCTAAGCTTGGCATCCAGCGTCATGCCTAGATATTTTACAGTGTTGGAGTAGGGTACAATATTCCCATTGAGTGTTAAGGGGATATATTGAACTCTCTGTTTGTAAAGTTGACTTGAACTGATTTTACTTCATTCAATTTTATAAGCCAGTGTTTTGTCCAAACATTGATTCTGTTGACTGCCACCTGCAATTTCTCTGTAGAAACTTCAACAGTTTCACCAACTGATGAAACTGCTGTGTCATCAGCAAATGCTGCTACTGTTACGTTTTCGGGTTGAGGTATATCAGATGTGTATAGGAGGTACAAGAGGGGACCCAGCACACTTCCCTGAGGAACTCCAGCCCTGATTTCTCTGAGAGATGAAAAAGCATCATCTTGTTTTATCCTGAAATAACGGTCTTGAAGATATGATTTCAGTATCAGACTGTATTCTGTTGGTAAGAACTGTTTCATTTTGTAGCACAATCCTGAATGCCATACTTTGTCGAAAGCCTGTGCTACATCAAGGAAAATTGCAGAGCAAACTTTCTTTTCCTCCAATGTATTTTCAATAATATTTGTTATTCTGTGCACCTGATCTATTGTACTATGTTTATCTCGAAATCCGAATTGATGGGTTGGTATTAATCCATTATCGTCCAGATAAGGCTTCAATCTTTTCAGTAGAAGTTTCTCAAATAATTTTGATATTACTGGCAGTAGTGAAATTGGCCTATACGAGGTTACATCATGTGGTGGCTTTCCAGGTTTTGGTATCATTATGACATCGGCTACCTTCAGAAACTTGGCACATATTTCAATCGGAATGAAGCGTTGAAGAGATGGCATAGCTTCACAATTGCTTTTCTTGGGAGCTCCTGTAGAATCTCTCCAGTTATTAAGTCGAAACCTGGCGTTTTCTTTCTGCTCAAATTTTTAATCTCATATTCTACCTCCCTTGGCGATGTTGGAGTGATAACTCCTGCTCCAAGATGATGATGATTCTCATCTAGAATTGTTTCCTCATGAGGTGAGAAAACCTTTTCCAGATGATCAGCAAACAAATCGGCTTTCTCTTTATTGCTCCTTGCCCAGCAATCTTGATTCTTCCTTATCGGTGTAACTTGTTCAAGAGGTCTCTTCAGTTTCCTGGTTGATCTCCATAATGAAAAATTTGTAGTAGACTCATTGGTTAACTCTTCTAAGTATTTATTGATATCATGTTGTTTTCACTCCGTTCATCTTTCTCAGTTCATTAGTAATTCTATTAAGTTCTGTTTTACTTCTTGGATTTCTTGTTGATTGCAATGATCTTCTTGTTCTTCTTCTTTTTTCTATCTACTCTCTTACCGCTACAGGATAGCAATTACCTTTGAAAATCCTGCTTTGAAGTAGTGGTGTATTTTCCCAAGCACATTGTTGGATATTGATTACAAACTCCTGGACTTCAGTTTCTAGTTCATCTATAGTTTGCAGATATGTGTTCAAGTCTATTTTAGAGTCTATCATATTTTTAAAAGTTTCTAAATCTGTGTACCTGTTGATGAGTCTAGGTGGCATTTCTTTTTTAACAGCTGCACTGTGCATTGTCAAAACTATTGGCGAATGGTCAGAGTTGAGATCAAATTTTTCTTCAGCTTCAACACAGTTGGTGAAATATTTTTGTGATGAAAAAATCTATCAGGTCTGGAATTTTTGTTTTGTCTGTTGGCCAGTAAGGTGGTTTCCTTGTTGAGTGAACATCGCAGTGGTATTCATTAACAGCCAGTAATAGCTCCTTTCCTTTAGTTGTGGTCAGTCGGGACCCCCATTGTGTATTCTTTGAATTGAAGTCACCTCCGATGATAAATTTCCCTGTGAAGTTGCTTAGGAAATCAATATATTCTATCTTCTTCGAATTTAATCGTGATGGACAGTAGACGGCTCCAATTGTGATCGTACCAGATAGTCTACCGATGAGTTTGACTTTGATTGAAATCGACTGGAACTCCTGCAATTCTATCTTCTTGAACTCGTGATGGTTTAGCCCTTCTCTTACAATAACCGCACTTCCGCTCTAGCGCTGTTTTGGGATGTATGGCATGGTACGTTTGTACCCTCTAATTTTAAAGTAGGATTCTTTGGTGAAATGAGTTCGGAAATGAGACAGGCATCTATTTTATGCTCAATTAGAATTGCTAATAGATCATCTTTGTGCTGTAGTAATCCATTAGCATTCCAAGTCATAATTTTGAATCTATTTTCCATGCTTCTTGTGAATGACTTCTGGAACTGAAATATTTTCCAGTTTTTCTAACCTACTTAAAATTGATTTATTCAGGCCTTCTTGCACAACTAGTTTCTCAAGAATCAATTTAAGTTGAGTTGTAATGCTCAGTTCCAAATCTTTACTCAAGTTGTAATCTTGAATACTTGACTTTTCGTTACTGTTGATAGGTACTTTATTTTTCAGCTTATCAGCATAACTCTGAAGTTATAGATAAAATATCCTAATATTATAAATTAATCCTGTCAAATGATGAAATATCTTTGTTATTATGAATTAGTCCTGTCAAATTAAAATCGAATCAAATCATTCATTTGCCATACAATAAATACATATTCAAAACATAATAAGAAAAAATACATAGTTTTATAATCAAAAGTATAAAATAATAAAATAAAAATTAAGCATAAATAATACCAAAATCATAATTAGATACCAAAGTGATAACAAAAATGATAAATAGTTGTGTTGTAGATAGGCTACTTTTGTAGAATACTTTCAGTTTTTGCAAAGTGAAGTATTGAATTTTCTTCCATATTCAACTTCAAACGTTAACTGTTACTGTTGAATTCTCATCTTAGTTTAACTTTAAACGGTAACTGTTACAAGAACAGAAGCTGAATGAATATTGCAGCTTGGAAAAAGGCAATAACTATTCGCCTCACTGTTTACCCATGATTTATTGGTTTAATAAAGTGCGCCACTCGAGAATATTATTCCGATTCAGTCCTGAATTAATTGAAAATTGTAATCCACTTTCAAAAGTTGAGAAAAAATTCAAGGCTAACCCATAAAGTGACTATGTACTGGTATATTACACTGTATTGTAGAATCTATTCAAATCAAATCAAAGTTTATTCATAAAAACAATTAATAATTTGAATACTATAACATTTAATACAAATTAAACAAAGAAGCTTTATACAGTAATATGATTTCTTGATAGCAAGAGATTAAGAATAAATATATACATTAAATATAGTTCTCATGGCTTACCAACCGTATTTAAAAATATAAATTTGAAAGACTAGATTATTAATAGTGTGATTCACAATAGATAACATCAATGATACGAGTTCCTTATTGATGACTTAAATGCTTCACATTGATTTTTTTTTTTAAGATTACGACCTAAAGACTCCAGTCATGGAGTATAAGACAAGTCATATGTTATTACATAATAATTCTAACACTAAGTAGTTCAACCTAGTTTAGGTTTGAAAGGAATTCTTGTACACTAAAAAAGCTCTATCAACTAAATATTTTTTAATTTGTTTTTTGAAAATCTTCAAATCATCATTACTTTTCAAGATTTGAGGTAGCTTGTTATAAAATTTCCTACCAATATAATCTGGTTTTTGTTCAAATAACCTACTATTGTGACCCTTATATGATAATCTGCTCTGTTTCGCGTATTATACTCATGAACATCTGAATTCTGGATCACACCACTCGTTTTCACATGCATTACAACTTCATATACATACAAAGATGGCACAGTTAATAGACCAAGCTTTTTAAATAAAAGCCTACAAGAGTCTAACCTATTCACTTTCTCTATACATCTGAGTGCCTTCTTTTGAATCTTAAACACTCTGTCCATATTTTGTTGAGATGAATTACCCCATACTAAAATAGCATACCTAATATGAGATAGTATAAGTCCATGGTAAGCAGTTACAGTAGTTTTTTATCATTCAGCCTAGCAAGCTGCCGCAGGACAAATACCCCAGATGATATCTTATTACATATCCTCTCAATGTAAGGATGCCATGTTATTTCTGTCCAATAAAATTCCCAAGAATGCTACTTTCTCTTCTTGGTCTAATTCATTTTCCTCTACAAACACATTTATTTCTCTATCCTCTACTGAATTATATTTACTTTTGAATTGTAGGAATTGACATTTCTTACTATTTATTGTTAATTGCCTTTGCTTCAAGAATTGGACAATTGACTGTACTCCAGTAAAAGCATTTATTTCTAGACTATCTAATAAATAATTGTTAAAGATAAGCGATGTGTCATCAGCAAACAACAGCTCTGTGATCTTTTAACTCTTTTGGTAATTGGTTCACATACAACAAACAGTAAGGGACCCAGAATTGAGCCTTGAGGTACTCCAGCCTGGACCTCCAGTTTTTGAGATTTAATTTTTACTATTTCATTCCCATCCACCTTGGTAAGCTCAACACACTGGTTTCTACCTATGAGATATATTCAAACCATTTTAGTTCTATACCATTCACACCTACAGTTTTTAGTATTTCCAATAATTCTATGGTTCCACAATCAAAAGCTTTGGATAAATCAAGAAATATTGCGGCTGCCTTCTCACCTGAATCTATTATATCTATTAGTCTTTCAACAAGGGATACTATTGCAGTCTTAGTAGATTTCCCTTTCTGGAACCCATGCTGTCATCACATATGAAATTAATTTCTTCCAGGTGCATCAATAGCCTATTTAAAACTACTCTCTCAGAAATTTTACTTATCACATTTAGAATACCAATGGGTCTATAATTTTCAACTCTTTCAGAATCACCGCTCTTGAAAATTGGCAAAATTTTTCCTTGTTTCAGATCATCAGGGAAAATACCCTGCTCTAGTGAAGTATTAAGGAGATGCAATAAAGGGTCCAGTAATTCATTTTCACATTCTTTTAAAATTTTGCTTGAGACCCCATCCAATCCTACTGTTTTTTTGTTATTCAAATTTTTTATTATTCTTGACAACTCATCTCTTGATAATGGATGAAATTTAAATACCTTTTCAATTGGCTCAGCATTTAATGTAGTTGTATTATAAGTATTAGTGTCCAGTGACTTTTGGAGATTATATGCAACCTGTTGATAATACTTATTGAAAAAGTTACAAATGTCTATACTATCATCCATATAATTTCCATGTTCATCGATTATCCTAGGGACATTAGTAACTGTATCTTTTTGAGCTGCTCTCCTATTCCTATTAATTACCTCCCAAACAGCAGAGTTAAAATTGGTACTAGTTGTTAATATTTCAGCTGTTTTCTCACACTTAGCTTTCCTCACTTCTTTTGCATAGTTTTTCTTTAGACATTTGTATTTGACTTCACTCGGAACATCCCTCACTAATTTAAATTCCTCATAAGCTTCCCTAACAATATTTCTTTGAGTAAGAATATCTTCAGTTATCCATTCATCTACTTTGTTTAATTTACTTTTTACTTTGACTTTTTTTATTGGACAGCATACACTAATGTGAAATCTTAGAGTATCAATGAATTGCTTATATTTGTAATTTAGGTTACAACTGTTATAAACACTACTCCAATTTTCTTGAAGCAGTTCCCGCTTCAAACAATTTATATTTCCTAGCTCATATTGCTGAATTTCTTTCACAAAAGTTTTTTTTCTGCTTGGATTCTGGCCCTGCAACTTAAAATCTAAAATTTGATAGTTATGATCTGATAGATCTGAGCTACCTAACCTGACATTACAACCTTCTATATTTGTGAGGATATTATCAATAATTGTCTGTGAAGTTCGAGTTACTCTTGTATATTCGTGGACCTTAATTTCTAAATTATTCATATTAATAATATCTCTAATATCCTCTGTCATTTTATCCTGCCTGGCAAAATCGGTATTGAAATCTCCTACTACTATAACATTTTTGAAACGAGCGGTTGTAATTTCCAAAAGTGTATGGAGCAGCTCACAAAATTTTTGCCAGTCTCCATTTGGTGACCTATAGATACCTAACACTGCTACCTCAAATCGATCATCAATTTTTAACCTTAGTCCCGTCACCTCTAAATCCATCTCAACAGAAAATCTCTTAACAAAATCCAGTTCATAAGTTTGGGTATGTTTAGCATTGCTAGTGAATATACATACACCACCACTTCTATGAGCTATTCTACAAAATCTGATCTCAGTGAATAGCCTGGAATCCTAACTTGATTTATTTCCTTTATTTTTAAGCCATGCTCTGTGAAAATAACAATGTCAGGATCCTCCTGTTTAAGAAATACTTCTAATCTGTCATTTTGTTGCGAAGATACTGAATATTTTGATGATAAATACTAAAAACCTTACCATCTTGTGCTACTCTATCTCTAGCATTTGTAGCTATTTCCCTTTCCCTATTTTGAGCCAATTTACTGAAAAATCGTTATTTGTTTTTTTGACTGTTTTTAAACCAGAGGATTGCAAACGGCTTTCAATCAGCTCTGCCAATCTATTACAAAAGATTACTTTGCCAGATCGATTTAGATGCAACCCATGATTAGTGAAGTTATGTCTTTTCAGCCTTTCATTTAGAAAACAAATCCCCAGTTGTTTAGAATTCTTATTTTTTAGGCTGTTGATTGTATTATGGATTGATTTGTTTGTCGAATTGATTGCTTCATTTAATTCTGGCCTATCAAACCTATTAGGAATAGTACTTATTATTAAGTTTGTTTTTTTGCTGAGTGGCACAATTTCCGTGATTTTTTCTGTTACTTGAGGAAGATGATTCAAGTTAGGTTCATTTATATTATTTGAGCCACCCAGTACAATTAGATAGTCATTTTCATCAAAGTCTTTAGTTTGTTCCCTATCTGACTCTACAACTGCATTAATTGATGCACTTGGCTTGAAAAAACATTGGACATCAAATTTATTTTTCAATCTTTTATCAAGGAGATCACTGCAATCACGTCCATGACTGGACGTCAGTAGCAGAACTCTCCCTTTCCTATCTTTATTTCCTCAGCTATATTTTGGGTGCTGTCTTCAAAACCTCACTGTACGTTTTATTTCCACCATTTTCAGAGCATTTCCCATCATTTAGGTTAGATTCTATTTTTTTGCATTTGGACGGAGGTCTATCATACATTTAGTATTATCAAATTAGATTCTAGTTTCTTTATTTCCTCCGACATTAGACTACATAGATTTTTTAGATTTAGTATTTCTTTTTATGGTCTTCATCTTGTAATTTTATAATCAGTTCCAAAGATTTAATTTCTTCCACCATCCCTAACCTTTCTTCCTCAGACGTTTTTAGAGTTACTTCTAATTGGTTTTTTAAATTAGTGTGGCTACTTTGCAGTTGAGCAACTTTTTCGGCTAAAGTAGTTTGAGGAACTGGGGTTTTTGGTTTTGGTGTTTTTGAATTTTGGTTTTGGGAACGCGTAAGTACTCCCGCTATGTGTACATTTCTATTAATAACCTTCGGTGTTCTACTTGAGCTTATCTTCCTATCTAAGAAATTATATTACTTGCAATAATAATATTGATTTATAAATGATAGGATTTTAATTTTATTATAATTTTAGTCAAGTAAACTATCTATGTTTATTTTTAAATCTCGAAAACCTAACCTCAAAATAACCTTTAAACGATTTTTGGCTTATAAAATAGAATTAAGAATTGAAATCTAAAACAAAATGATAAAATGTGATCAAGAAACAATTAATAATGAAATTAATACAAAATTTGTACTTATCCGTGACTATTTATAACACAAAATCTTCCAAAACCCAGGAGCGAAATTATGTATTACTTTCATTCACAACCTCAAGGTCATCCTCTGATTTAATGTCCACAGTTTGAAGTAAATTTCACGATAGGGTAAAACTCTAATTCCCAGTGTCTATGTGCCGGTTGGATTTTAATCGTAATTAATTTCACGAGAACCAATCAGAGAAGGCTTTATCGAAAAAGCAGTGGGTGGAAATTAACTAGAGTTGATCTCCTATTTGAAGAATATAAATATAAGTAAACGGAATTTATAATATTAGGCTGAAACGGGTGTTCAAGTGATACTTGAATTTTTGTAAAGTGAAAACTACAAGACTTAACCTATCTTACCTACTAAACCTATCCAACAAGACTATGTGTAACCTTATCTAAATTTGGGAAAGGAATAGCACAAGGTTACCTAATTTTTTCCCTCCCTATCATTTCCATGATCTTTTTATTGTATCAATCGATAAAGAATCTATAAATAGGTAGAATATAATGCTATTCTATAATAAGATCCACGTCTTTGAACTGTGAGCATGAGTTTTCAACAACATCAATGCCTCCTATTTCAATAAGGCTGGCAATTTAAAGTGGATCTCACCATAGACTGAAAGATCTATTCCAAGGATATATTATTATTATTTATTATCATACAGAAATAATAGCGTAAGTAGATATCCCATGGTATAGAACGTTTATGTTGCAACTTTTGCTGTTATCCCAAGCCGATAGCCAACATAGTTCTTTCCCGTGAAGCTGTGTGACGCTCGTAGTCTCTCATATCGTGCCGTTCATACACTCTCACCCCAACAAAACAGTAAAAATCGACATGATCGACAGTAATCGGCTTGGGATACCAGTAAAAGTTCCGACATAAACGCCCTTTACCATGGGATACCTACTTACGCTATTGTTTCTCTATGTTATTATTTATTTATTCTTTTTACAATTGAGCACAGATTGGGTGAGAAAACCTAATAATACCTTGTACTATTTATTTCCCAAATTTGGGTAACATTAAAATAGGAGCAAGAATCTACACAGTTGAAAAAAGTACTGTATTTAAAAAAATACACTTTTGATAAAGTGTATTGTTTTGAGGACAATAACGGAGTTAAAAGTTCTCTAGTGAGATGTACTGTGAACTGTCAGTATTAGTTAAAAGTGATACACCAATGCTATCTGTAAGGAATGCTGACAGGTCGTAGTGATTCTCATTGTAAGTTAGTCCTTTGTTTATTAGTAGGTGGCCACAAAAAGCAATTCTCGCACTGGCGTAAGGTTTTGTGACTTGCATGCGTTGGAATCGTAAATCAAGTGGCGGATTGTGTGTTGTTTCGCAGTTGGCACCCCTGTAAGTTCACAATAATTGAGGGGCCGACACCTAAGTTAGGTTAGGTTGCCTCTTAGCATCGACTTTCTTTTATCTGGGTTGTAATTTTTCCAGGCCGGCTGTTTTGTACGCGTGTTCGCTGGTCTTTAGATATCATAACCTGGCTGACTTGAGAGAAGGAAGAAAATTATCTTGCTAGTCAAGTTTGTGGGAGGAAATGTTAAGAGTTTTTTATTTCTGTGTGAAGTAGGGTTAGATCTAGTTCCAAAGTTATCTAGTGAAGGTCTAGAAATGATAATTCTGTTTAACGACGGTAACTTCCCCATTTCTTATGGTGGATATTTCTTCTCCTCAAGGAACAAGCTTAAATTTTTCGAGTTAATTCCTACCAATAGAATTATTTAAATAATTTATAAGAGAACAAGATATATATTTAAAAGAGAACAAGACAATTAATTAGAGAACAAAGACATATTTTCTGTCCTCGAGGATCGAACTTCAATTTTTTTGAAATCAATTTCCACCAATAGAATAATTAAAATAATTAATGAGAGAACGGTTCACATTCTTCTTCTTTCATGAAAACTCCTTATATCCAACGTTTATTCCAAAAATCTGGAAACTCATTGTTTCGATTTCAATTCATAGCAAGCTATCATTATTCAGAACTGCTTCCAGTTTGGTGGTGCCTTTTCATATTGGAATCAATAAGAAGTCGATCATGGAGCTCCAATGAGCAAGTAACAAGTAATAACATTGGAATCAACAGTTGCCTCTCTCATTAAGTTTGCATTTGATTTGAATAATCACAGTCATTTTCTCGAATTTCGAGCTTATTTTCAATATTAGGTGAAAATGTTAGTGGACATTAATTGTAGAGATTTCCATGCTGAATCTTTTCCACTGTAAATTCCTCGTTTAAATTGAATATGAAGCCTACATAAATTATTCTAGTTGTGTTTGAAAACAACAGGACATGGATATGAAGCTGTTATCATCAGATTAGTTGAGTGAGTAGTTATTCAGTTGTTCTTTACTAACTAGAATATTCTCAACCTATAAGAGCTAGTCAGTAGTGGAATGAACTTAGAAGTATCGCCAGAACAACATTAACACCAAGTGAATGTCTGATATCAGTTTTTACACTTTCTAAAGCCGCGGAAACACTTCTCATGCTGCATTCCGATCCGACTCATGTCCGGATTTCATGTGGGATAGAGGGCTGGTGATAGTAGCCTACAGGTCAGGCAAGATGAATAATATTTATGAAGGATAGGTTAGGCTTGTCACATTTAATTCCGTTGTCTATTTTGCTGTCGTCCGTCTGTATGATCGGAGTGGGATCGGAGCTATGCATGACAAGTGTGTCCGCGGCTCAATACGGCCTATACAGAATAGCGAGGAGCTTAGTTTTCGGGGAGACAGGTTGGCGGTGACCCATGATAGGCTTGATGCCTACCATTGAACAAATGAATAATAATCAAGAACAAATATAAATTCTCAAATTCATTTATAACTGAGATTAGATATCATTACAACCCTTCTATATTCTCAATACTTTATAGTAAACATTATCTTGAAACTGTTCTTGCAGTTCAGCAGTGTTCAGATTCAAGGATGAAACATATTATAAACTGCTATTATTCTTGCTCCACCTATTTCCAACTTGGCACAGCTTGGCAACACGCATCTAGGCAATGTTTTTGCAAACTACATAAATATGGGCATTACAGTTATTGGAACAAATCGTTACAGTTTTCTGAACGTTTGCCAAAAGTTCAGTAGGAGGAGCCTCCGAAGGTAACATCGGGGCGCGGTGAGGGAATTTTCACTTTCACAGGGAAATTTTCGGATATTTGTCTGTATTGAAGGAAGAATAGTCCTACTACTTGGGTAGGACTGTTGAAAGTCTTGAAGGTCATTTATGATAGATGTTGTTTGTTAAATATATGTGGAGTTAATTTTAGGTTTCATGTTCTAGAAACAAACTCATTTTAAAAGAATCCTCTTTTGGATTATGAACACTCATCAGTTTGGTAATGGCTCGAATATAATACAGTATGACTTCCTCTTGATAAAAGTATCCTATGACATCCAAAAGAAAGAAACTTTTTATCTCCATTTCACTTTCCAATGTCATTGTATCTCTTAAATGAATTAAGATCATCCACTTGGAACTATAAAGCTGCGATCACACCAAAGTTATTAACGAAATGTTTATTTCTCCGTCCTTATAGATGCTATTGAATTGAACATAACTTATCATACACATGATGAACATAATTATGTGTTTTTCAAGTTCCGTTCAATCTAATAGAATCTATAAGGACGGAAAAATGAGCATTTTGTTAATAACTTTAGTTTAAACGCAGCTTTAGAATCTTTACTGAAATTTAGCGATAAATTCAATAAAATTCCCTGCAGTAATAGTTGTCAAGATAATTCACAAAATATAATGCTAAAAAATGTGGAAATTCATGTTCACGGAAGTCAATTATTGGTATTATTTGATTGGAGAGCCAGAAGATTGGAGATTGCAGAGAGGTAGATTTTGAAGAGAAAATATATTTTAGTGATTCTACGGTCGAAAACGCACCGAAACCCATAACCAAGAACATTGATTCAATGAAATATTTTTTGTTGTAGTGATTATTGACTTATTCAGATCCAAATTAAATCTGAATCAAGCTCCGAAATTGCTGCAACCTTTTAAGTTGAATTGGTCTTGAAGTAATGTCGGTGTAGGTGTAAAATGAAAGTAGAAGATTAGCATCAGAACACAATCAACTTATTTATTTATCTCTTTTCTGTATAGGGCTACTTGTAATATAAATATAAATAAAAATGAAAATCTCAGTACCCTTTTCGAAATATTTTATCACAACATGTTTTGGACATTGATGCCATTTTCAAGTGATATCAAACAAACAAGCCAAAACAAGACACCAACAGTGAAGTTATATAATAGCTTTTTCTACGTCTATGATATCAAAGAGAATAGATATCACATGAAAATGGCATCAATGTCCAAAACATGTTGTGATAAAATATTTCAAAAAGGGTACTAAGATTTTCATTTTTCTTTATATTCAACTTATTTATTTCTATTCATTCTTGTCATGATGATTATTATATCCCATATCAAACCACAGATCTAGGTTCATGTCTATTCAGCTTATTATATGACTAGATAGATATATATTACGTCTGATTGTAGTACTCAACGGCGTCAGACAAGTCAATGTGCTAGCAAAAAAGCGAGACACCATTAATTTTTCATGAAATGTATATCTAGTATATAGTTACTATTTGTCTTTGACTCTATTACAGTAGTCAAAGTGGTCCTTCAGACTATACTAGTAGTTCTGTGAACAGTAGACTTCACGCAGTATTCTCATACACAAGTACCTGATTGAAACTATAGACCTTATGGAAATACAGCAATAGACTGGCTTCTCCACACATCTGTATAATCACTTGTCAGCTGATTTATGATGAATAAATTATTCTATAGTCTGATTTTACTTTAATATTTGCGTATGAAGGAGGCTCCTTTTTCCTTTTATATTATCCTTGAAATGCAAAAATTCCAAAAAGACAAAAACACAATCCTGCAATTATCATGAGTTGTTCTATGTAATAATTTGTGACTCGTGTATGAGCTCTCAACTCCCAGAGGGAGTTTCTAGGGATAGAAGGGAATTTTCTGGCTTTTCTTGAGGGAAAATAGGGAAAATTGTGTGCGAAGTTGGAGCCTGTACGCTGGTCTGCTCATTCATCGCAGAGCCGCTTTTCCAACTGCCACAAACCTTGACTAGCGTCTAGCGAGCGTTCCGTTTGTAGCGAGCGACAAGCGACTAATCGCCCGAGCGACAAGCGACTAATCGCCCTGTTTTCTCTACGGGAAATTCTTCCGTTCTTTCGGAATCTTCTCTCGAAAGGTAGGCAACGCACGCATGCTGGTGATTGGTTGATGGCTGTCAACCAATCAGAGTCGTCAATAAGTTTTGCACACAATGAAAAGTTTTTTTGGGGTAAGGAGAGAGTGACCCGATTAATTATTGTTCAGATGAGACAAAAATGTGGGAATGACAATTTTCAATGAAATTATAAAGATATCTCGATCAAATAAGAACAATATAAAAACTTCTAGTACCCTTTTATTAAAAACTTTAAAATATTCTAACAACTAGCTTCGACCATAGGTCATTTTCAAGTTCTAAATGAACTTGAAATGTTCTAAATGATCTTGAAATCAAATGAAATAGACCTATGGTCGAAACTAGTTGTTGAAATATTTTGAAGTTTTCAATAAAAGGGTACTAAAAGTTTTTATATAATTTTTATTTGAATCAAGTGGCCCATATAAGCGAAGTGATTTCATATCTCGATCAGTCTATCGAGTTGTAATCACATTTTCCAATTTAACTATCAAGTTAGAAGAAAATATTGATAATAAACTTTTTCGAATGAGATTGATAAGTTGTTAAGGCCATGTAAATATTTTTGATGTTTGTCAATTGAAGATGGAATTTGAAGATAGACGTTTCAGAAGAAATAAATGTTATAAACGTGGAAGAAAAACTTGATAGCTATAAATGAAAATATATATCTGAGTACTTTTTTTGAATTATTTCGTCACGACATGTTTCGGCTACTTTAAAAAGACATTTGATAAGCTATTTTTAATGGGTGAGGCTAGATTTCCTTTCTTATGGAGCATTCTTTACTCGATGGTTTTCATCATTGATTTGAATTATGAAAGGCTTCCCGATTGGACTTATTAATGATATTTTCTGGAGAAGTTGAAAAGATTGAAAATTCATTTTGTGATATATAAGAGTGAGTGATATATTCCTTTATAGACAGTTTAGAACTAGAAAGAGGGGGGAAGGATTCTGAAAATGAATCACTTATCAAGTTTGATCACAGAGCTCCTGAATTCATAGTGTCTCTGACACCGATAGCAGAATATTTTATTGAAATTCTTGTTTGTCTAGGTCAACTCTGATCAGGGGCAAATATTTTTGTCAAGAAATGGGATTGGGATACTTAAGCTGGGTTTAAACCATAGTTATCAACATAATGTTGATAACTTGATCCTTATAGATTCTATTAGATTGAAAGGAACTTGAAAACACATATGTTCATCATGTGTATGATAAGTTATGTTCAATCTAATAGAATCTATTACGATTAAGTAATTATTATCATTTTGTTAATAACTTTGGTGTAAACGCAGCATTAGTAGGATTGATTCCAATCGAATGACTAATTTTGGTTAGAACTGGTTCAAGAAAAGGTGCTTCGAAGTATAATTATGTAAACGATACTAATCGGACTTAAGTCTACATAAGTTTAATTTCTCGTGTGAATTTCTCGTCAATTGATTCCAATTGAGATCTTAAGAAGTTTCATTTCCTTCTCAAAAATGAATCTGAATTAACTTTGAGGAGAACTTTAATCACTCATCAAGTTTGATTATAGAACTCCTCAATTCATAGTATCTTTGACACCTATAGCAGAATATTTTATTAAAATTCTTGTTTGTCTAGATCAACTCTGATCCAAAATTCAAAAGAGTTATTCCTACAAATGATTAGGATTCCACCAGGGGAGATGGAATGAAATGGGACTCAATCCCTTCAGTTATTCATTTTCAACGTAATATCATAATGAAAATAATCAATAGTAACAGAATATCCATCATGTGAGAGCCAATATTTTACTCAGAATGAAAATATCCTTGTAGAGTTTCCAGGAGAAGGATTGAGAAATCAATGTCTGATTATATTGAGTGAGATCGACAATAGGCGGGATGCACACCGGAGAAACGCGTTTCGTGAAAAAAGATTCAGGAAACGTGAAACGAAAGTTGCTCGCAATCGACTGATAAGATAAAGCAGGGAACGTTTCTTTTGTATGCATGCGCGAGTGAAACGGATTGCATGAAACAAGTTTCATGAAAGTGAGCTTCACGAAATGCGTTTCTCCGGTGTTCATCCCGCCTTTCTCTTAGTCTTTCTCTTCCTGATCAATAACTTAATAACTTAACACAAACCTATCACATCTTCAACTTATGAATGAAAAATAACAAAGCTTGAAAAATTAAGGACTGTACAATAATTTCATTTGGTAAAATCAACTTCTGAATAACTATTTATCCAATAATGATTGAATTCATAGATAGAATATTGGATCGAATAGAAGGCCCTGCTATTGGCTTACCGATTTCTTGATGACACGGCACGGTAAGACAGGACAAGATGCTCTCCAATTGGCTGATTCTCGATACGTCAACTCAATCAACCAATCGGAGAGCTTCCTGACCTATTGTGCCGTGTCGTGTCGTCGAGAAATCGGTATATGGTCTCCGATTGGCTGATTCCTGATACGTCAACTCAATCAGCCAATCAGAGAGCTTCCTGTCCTGTTATGCCGTATTATGTCGTCGAGAAATCTATGAATCCAGTTACACACTGATTGATTTTTAGAAGTTCTATTTCTTGCCGTCCTGATGAAATCTACCAGATTTATTTGAACTTGGCAAATACATGAAAACATCATCTGTTTGTCAAGTTATGTTTATTCTAATAGGATTTATAAGGACGGCAAAAAATCGAACGTCGAAAAATTGATGTGTGTAACCAGACTAATGGCTTGAACTGAATTTAATCAGTTGGTGGCTTAAACTCAAAATTAAATACCTTAAAACAAACGAGACTTGATACGGATTTAAACTAGTTTATAATGAAATTCAGACTAAACTGTCACTGTGCAAACGGCCCTAAGTGTGAAAAACGCCATTGAATAATAAGAGTTATGCAGGCTTAGAAAAATTCTCCATACTCTTCAAATTTATTCCACAAGATCACAATCTATCATGATTTTATAAATTCTGGAAAACATAATTATTGTAAATTTCAGCATTCGGAAACTTTTGAAAGTAGAATCAGTGCCAACTCCATCAATATCAGATTTATTGTTCAAGAAATTCTCTTAAGTTATCAGAAAGACTAGAATTTATCACATTGGTTCGTCATACAACAAATTTTTCACTTCTCATAACTCTTCAATACTTTTTGCTTCTTCTCACTATTATTATATTGTATTTTGCCTCTCCCTCTTTCATTTATCACTCATTTTCCCACCAACAAAATCCTCACCCACTCTTACATTCATACTCACATTCACATATAATTTCCATTCCTATTTTCAAACTCATTCCAACTAACGAAGTGGTTCTCATCTAAATGGTGGTTTAAAAGCTGTTTACTAAATCGCTATAAAAGCAAGAGTTATGAATGCATAATAGTAGGAGTTCTGTATGTGTGTGTATGTGTTCTCTAACATTTCTAGGTAAGTGTGTATGTGTGTGTGTGTGTGTGTGTGTGTGTGTGTGTGTGTGTGTGTGTGTGTGTGTGTGCGTGTGTTCTCCTGTAATTCCTAGGTCATGTTTAAATATATTCTGTGTTTGTGTGGGGCGAATGCATTTAGTGCATTCGCTAATATCTCCAGTAATATTGGAAGTATGTATTCACATATGTCTCAAGTGCTAAAAGCATCACACATATTCTTTGTTTTGTTTTGATATATGCTGGAATGATATATTTCTCTTCTATAACTTCAAACTGACTATACTCCCTACCTTCAACAACAATGCTCTCTATTCAATAAATGCTGACAGGTCAAAGTGAATCTTAGTATAGCCATCAACATCACTCAGTGATATTCTGACCTAAAAACTCATCATCAGTTCTGAAGTTAGATTAGTTTGCTGAGTTGTGTAGAGGGGTGGGGGGTGTTTGAGGGGGTGTTATTGTTGTTTTACAAACAGAATTATTGCTCGGGTAAATCTCATTACTCATCTGTGCTGGTTGTAGATTGTAGAGTATGTGCTGCTGTTTTAAAGAGAATGCTAGGCTGCTATGACTCGTTCTCAGTAGTTATTTCAGAAGCACTCAATTCATGAGCGCTTGCATTTAAGTTGACGTGGAGGTATGGAGTGTGGTAATTGGCTTAGAGTAGTGGTGTGGAAGGAGAGTGGTGGTGGGGGTGATGGAGGAGGAGGGTAGGAAAAGGTGATTGGGTGGGAGTGGATGAAATAGGGGGAGTGGAAGGAGGGGAATTAGAATGAGGATGTGGAGGAAGTTGAGAGAGTGAGAGGGGGTTGATGAGCGAGAGGAGAATGAGGAGGATGTTGAGAAGGTAGAGGAGGAAGATGAGGGGGAGGAGGAAGATGAGGAAGATGTGGAAGAAAAGGAAGATGTGGATGAGGTGGAAGAGGGGGAAGAGGAGGGAGAGAAGAAACAGGAGGAAGAGAATAAACAGGAGAAAGAGGAAGCAGATGAGGAGAAAGTGTTGGAGGAGCAAGAGAAGGTGGAGGAGGATTAGGAGGTAGAGGAGGTAGAGGAGCAAGGGGAGGGAGAGGAGGAAGAGGAGAAAAAGGAGGAAGAAGAGGAACAAGAGAAGGAAGAGGAGGAGGAGGTGGAAGAGCAGAATGGAGTAAAAGAGGAAGTGGGAGAAGGAATGAATGAGGAGGTGGTAGAGGAGGAGATGGAGAAGGAGGAAGTGGAGGAAGAGGAGGAAGAGGAGGAAGAGGAGGAAGAGGAGGAAGAGGAGGAAGAGGAGGAAGAGGAGGAAGAGGAGGAAGAGGAGGAAGAGGAGGAAGGTGAGGAAGAGGAGGAAGAGGAGGAAGAGGAGGAAGAGGAGGAAGAGGAGGAAGAGGAGGAAGAGGAGGAAGAGGAGGAAGAGGAGGAAGAGGAGGAAGAGGAGGAAGGGAAGGAAGAGGAGGAAGAGGAGGAACAGACGGAAGAGGAGGAAAATAAGGAGGAGGAGAAGGAGGAGGAGAAGGAGGAGGAGAAGGAGGAGGAGAAGGATGAAGAGGAGGAAGGAGTAAAAGAGGAAGTAGGAAAGGAGGAAATGGAATTCATTAAAAAGAGAAGGATGAGCTGAAATGGGAGGATGAGGAAAATAGGGATGATAAGGAACAGAAAGATGATTGATTGATTGATTAATTGATTAGCTGCCTTTATTAGAAACGCAAAGATGAGGAGAATAAGGACGGAGAGAAGGAGAAGGAGCAGTATTAGTTGTAATAAAAAAGGAAAACTGTAGTTAAGGGAAGAGAAATAGAGAATAGAAAGAGGTTTGTGAAGAAGAAATTTGGAGATAGAAAAGAAGGAAAAGGTGGAGGAGGAGAGGGAGCGTGATTAGTTTAGTTGTAATATAAAATGGAAAATGAATTAAATGAGAGAGCAATCAAAAACTTGGAAAAAAAGGAAAGGAATAATGAAAATGTGTTTAGTGGCATGAGAGTACATTCTCTGAACGCATGAAAAATACAATATAGAAGAAGGAGAAGAGAAGAAAACAAGAAAACAATAATATTATGCAGATAATAAAAAGGAGTATTAAAATGGAATAATAATCGGTGCGAGATGAGAACGAGGACTAGAGAAAGTAGAAAATGAAGAAAGAAAAATGGAGGAAAAAGTGAAAATAAGATGAAGAAGAACAAAGTTGTGAGTTGAGTTGCGGTGAATGACAAATTGAAAAATGAAATTGTGAAGAAGAATATTGAAAAGAGAATATCAAATGAGGGAGAAAATTGAAATAAAATTGATATCAAATTGAAATAATTCTAAAACAATGAATAATAGCCAAACTTTGAGGAATAGGAAGGGGAGTGGGAGGAAAAATAGGAATGGAGGGTGGGTGAGAAGAATGCAAAAAAGGAAGAATATGGGTAAATAGTTCTATAGTGAGAGAACTAGAATGATAAAAGACTATAATATCATCCAAATAGTAGTGATAAAAGTCAATGAAAGTAAGCTTAGTACTGTCGTGGTTTATTGTTCTTTCACATGAGGTGCAAATAGCTGTGTTTTACAACTTCTGCTCCAGTTTATATTGGTATGCTTTGATAGTCCAGATGTGCTTCCAAATTTATTCACTCTAATTGAGCAATTTAATTTGCTAGATGAGTTGGGATTCCATCCACTATTAGCACTCTGCTCCAAATGAATGATAGCAGTCGTAAAAATTTTAAACGTGTTTCACGTTTTTATATCTGTTTGAAAGTTGGTGAGAAGTTGTAATTGAGGTTTTTACGGTTTTTGATACAAACCATTGAGCATTCAAGTAAATAAAAGAATAGAGCTTTCAGCAAACCGATGTAGGGTGATTACGGTAGCAGTAGCGGGAGAGCAATGATTCCAAATTCGATTTTATAAAAACATTATCTCACTTCCAGCTCCAATTCCCTGTCGGTGTGAGCAAAGCTCAATGCTGCTTAGAGATTAAGCTCAAAGGTCAATCGTCATCAGTCATCAGCATTATCGGTATTTTAATCTCCTGTCTGCGATCTTCAGTATTTTCAAGTCGATTCAGTAGTTTCAGTATATAATCAATCGATACATCATTAAGTTTTGTTTTATGAAAGTTTTTTCTACATGTGTCAGAAACCGAACCGTTGATGGATCATTTAGGGCCGATTCCCGAGCTTGTGATTTAGCTAAGTTCTAGACATTAAGCAGCTCGAGTCAGAAAATTGGCTTCCCGAAACGGGGCGTAGTCGCAGTTTTTATGATAATATTTATTTTTCCTACAGATACCTTGAAAAGTGACCATTTCTGCAGTGATTGCAGGTCGCAAAGAATCACATTTCCGCTCTAGTGAGCAAAGTATTACTTCGCGTTCTCCAGATTTGCAGCATGACAACGCAAAATAGTTAGTAGGTTATATGCAGTTTGAGTGCAGGGAAATCAAAATTAAGTTGGTAACACTGAATATGGTATATTGAGGTGCACGTTATAATATGGCAGTGGAGAACGGCGTTGCCTATTTATTATGTGCCTTGATTAATCAAATTATTATTATTATTAATTTAAATTAAATTAAGGTTTTTATTAATAATAAAATTACACAGAAAAACATTTGATGGATTTCAGGGAATTTCACCCATAATTACCCACTTTATGTATTCAATGGTAACTGTAGGAAAAATTTAATGTGAAATACGTGCGCAAAGTTCGTTTGCTGCACTCAAGAAACTAATATTCCGCACTCGCCTACGGCTCTTGCGTAAACGTTTCTTTCGGTGCAGCAAACTGACACTTTGCGCACTAGTTGCACAAAGAACTATCTACATTTCTATAATTGGAAACGTTTTTCCTTGACGAAATAAAACATTCCTAAATAGGCTAATTCAAAATAGCCGAAACTCTACACTATTTTATATTTATTTTATTTTGTGTTCAATTTTCTAGTTTTTCGTAATTTAATTTAATAATCTTTAGTCGTTTCACTGCGACTACGCCCCGTTTTGGAAAGCCAATTTTCCGACTCCACCTGTTTAAAGTCTAGGACTTAGCTAAATCCCGAGCTCGGAAACCGGCCCTTAGATTCTCATTCGAATATTTCTATCATAGACAATATCCATAATCGGAGACCGATAATTGATGATAGTTATATCAAATAAAAATCGAGGTACCCTTTTTCAAATGTTTTATAGAAAATGAAAATGAGTGTAAATAAATGTATATAAAAATCTGGTGTGGCGCACTCACACAACTTTCCTTGTCGTTATGAGAATTGATCACCTGACGCTAGTGTTGTCGCGCATCTCAAGTCTACTTATAAACAAAGATCTGAGCCAGCTGGTGACAGGACAATAACGCTGGAGACATACGAGGTCTGCTATCTCTTCATAGTGAATCATTTAATAGAATCAACAGTTACCAACAGTTTGCAATTGGATAATCACATTTTCTGGAATTTCGAGCTTATTTTCAATTTTAGGTGAAAATGTTACTGAACATCAATTATTGTAGAGATTTTCATGCTCAATCTTTTCCACTCGATATTTTTCGTTTGAATTGTATCTGAAGCGTGATAATTGGGAATCTAAAATCAAACTTTGCATAGCTCCTGGAATTTTTACAGATATGGGACTTGTGACAGTTGATGGAGCTTATCAATTTTCATTTTAGGTAAGAATTTGATCAAAATCGTTGGAGCCATTTTCGAGAAAATCGCGAAAACCCCTGTTTTTGACAACATTTTCGCCATTTTAGCCGCCATCTTGAATTGCATTTGATTGAAATTGTTCGTGTCGGATACTTATAGTGTAAGGACCTTGAGTTCCAAATTTCAAGTCATTCCGTTAATTGGGAGATGAGATATCGTGTACACAGACGCACATACACTCATACACACACACACACACACACACCACACACACACACACACACACACACACACACACACACAAACAGACCAATACCCAAAAACCACTTTTTTGGACTCAGGGGACCTTGGAACGTATAGAAATTTAGAAATTGGGGTACCTTAATTTTTTTCGGAAGCAATACTTTCCTTACCTATGGTAATAGGGCAAGGAAAGTAAAAATGTGAATGAACAATATTTTAAAAAAGGGTACTTGGATTTTAATTTCCCATTTCTATTCAAGAGTAGCCCTAACGAAAAAATATAATTTAATGATAGTTATCTCCACAGCAATGTGGTTGATTTTCATATTATTCTCTCTTATTTTTCTCTTCTCCAGCAGCTTGTCTGCTGGTGGAGTAAAAGTTTTGTGAAGGTGAAAAATTCCAACTGGAAATAGATGCTGAACTAACATTCCGGAAGACACTAGCTGATATTAATAAGTGAGAACAAAGGTATCACACGAGAATAGAACGTATATAACATATATAAAACGTGAACTGTGTGGAAAGCACGTCACGTAGGCTATGGCTACTACTTGGGTGGCTTCATCATCAACTGGACTCTTCTCTCTCTAAAATGGGTTTCTCGCCAATCTATTCCTGAAGCAATTAATGTCGCCAACCCAGTAGATTCTGGATGGAGAATAATAGTGGCATAGAAAGTTACTAACTTGAAATATAACCATTCATTTCTGAATTTTATTTGTAGAATAATTCTGTTAGGCCTACATTGAGATTCATTACAAACTTAGATTGTCCTTATAAATAACATCTATGCTGACAATTCCTAGTGAATCTCTCTATGGCAAACTATAGTGAGGTCCACGTTATAATGGTAGTGGAGAAAGATAGGAGGAAAACATTGCCGATCCTCTATCTTATCATTTATTTACTTATTGACCGAATTGAAGCTGATGTCCTAGTTTCGACTCGATTGGCTTTTGTCTGTTTGTTTGTTTGTACCGCAGTTACAGTCGCAGTTATTGCCCGATTTGGATGAAATTTGGTATAGAATTTCTTTGAAAGAAGGCGCAGAAACGTATGTGTAACGATTTTTGGTAAGACCTCCGGTTTTTTTTTAATATTAAAAAAACCGTAAACTAACTAACTGGAGATACAGCAATTCAAGTACCTACTTTTTCGCATTTACTGTTACCAGGGCATGGTGTCCAAGACGATTAGAGCGTAGTTAGATACACTGTGGGACCCAGGTTCATATCTCGTTCCGACCAGATTCTTTTTTGCAGACGATACTAATTGTTATCTTATTCTAATAATATTCATTATAAAATTATTATTATTACTATATAGAATAATTAAATCGAATCATCTTATTATTGAATTGATTTATCAATTGATTGGATAAATTATTAAAAAAAACTTTAATATCAATACATAAATAACTATTATTATCTATGTTACAGATAACTCAACTATTTTTATTGTAGACAATATTTAACAACATAAACATTTCTTCAATCTCCAACTTCTTTTATTCATAACTATCAGTTATTATTTTAGTTATTTTTTAACTGAATTTTCAGTTTTGCAGGTACAATGATTATTTTATTGTATGCATTTTTTGTGCATTTTTGTGTCGCTCTACAGTGTCAAGTCTTTTGTTTTCCTTAAGGTATGAGATCGGAAACCGATTTGTGAGCATTAACATTCTGCATAGGCATAACAAGCCATAACATTGAATCCACTTTTCATGAAAAACATCATTAGCAACCTAATTTCATTGTCACCAACAAACTCATCTTATTTTGAATCATTTTCCATCTCACCATCGTCTGTGAGACGATTCATCCTCTAAATTGCCTACTGCATATTCCTTTTTTCCGTCAGTTGACCGATTTCTTGTAATAAATTATTAGAAAAGTTGTAATATATGTTAATATTGTAAATATGGATACGATATAAAGGTACCTCCTTGATAAGTCCCGGTGTCCCTGCAAACAGTGTCTCTAGCACTTTCAATGGAGAAAATAATAGATGACATGGCTAAATCTTCACAATAATACTGTACTTACTGTACTGGTCCTTCTCATTAGATTGAAAGTTGTATTCATGAGCGAGGTCTACTGTTCGCAGAACTACTAGTTATTTATTCATTCATTCATTGTATACAACACTATAATCATAATACAATTATGACATTGGAGGAAGAACTAGGCTGAGCCTGTACTATTTCTCAAAAAAAAATTATAAAATGTCAATGTTGTCCAAAAGTTAAGGTTATGTTATCACACACAGCTTCGTCACTTGATTTTTGGTCCAGAAATAATGATTTGGAGATTTTGAATTTTTTAAGGTTGATGTTATACTCGAGAAGAATCACAGAATGTATCACATTAAATGCCTTGTCAATGCCTCCTATAGACGGTAGCTGATACAGGTTTATTGATGTAAAATTAACGGTTCATTCTTGTTTTAAATAACCAATGATATTTTATTAATTAAGAACTTATATTTTTCAATAATTTCATAGTGAGTTTTCATCAGTACGGTAATATGAAATATTTTGTTGATTAGTTATTAATTCTACATTGTTAAAAGATGATCTGGCAACAGAGCAAAGCGAGAAAGAGATAGCAATCAACCAATAACACCACGAAATCTCTTGAAGAGAGTTTTATTTGGTTGTGCGTTTATTTTTGCGTGAATTTCGTATCAAAAATTGGATAAATTTGCTTTGATTATTCAATTGAAATGATTGATCGAGAAGAATGAAAATAAGCCCATAACCATCATCTGTAATTCCAGAATCTTAATGCAAAATTGCAATTTAATCAGTTCATTAGTTTGCAATTGATGATGTGTCAATCGTGTATTAAATAATACCGTACATGCATAAAAAATGTATCCCTTTATTAATGAGATAATTACCCCTGAAACAACAAGTAGCAATTGTCATCTAGAATATTCTTTGAACAGAAAGTGATTTTCAAAATCACTTTCGGTAATACGGAACTTACCTGAGATTTGAGATTGTAGGTCATCTCTTCTCTGATTTCCATTTCTCACATTTACCAAAAACGAGATATAATGTTGAATCGTCAACTGCAAAAAAAAATGGTGTTGAACAATAGATTGGAATAATATATAATAATTACAATACCGTAGGAACAGAATCTCTGAACTGTTAATTTCTCTAAAACACGAGATACTAGGTATTAGAGGTTCCAGGAACCTCTAGCCGTGCGTTAATACAGTATCTGTTACCTACAATGGGAATTGTATGACAATTAGAGTTCATCTCAAATATAGCAGTTGACAAAAGTAGTAAGTCACGTATGGCAAAGAATACAATAAAATTTTATTAACTCCTCTTCACGCTATCTTCTCCTTGTATCTCCTCAATATACTTCTTCTTCTTCTTCTCCTACTTATTCTTGCTCTTCATCTTGTTCTTCTACTTCTTCTTCTCCTTCTTCGTCTTCTTCTTCTTCTTCTTTTTCTTCATCATCTTCTCAAGTTCAACTCATTCCAGGATAGAATCAAGCTGTGATTGAATTCTGTGTGATGTATTCAGTTCAAATATAATTATGTCTAGATTTTAAAAGTTCATTTGGAAGATCCAAAGTTACTTCAAGTTAAACTTACCTTGTCACTCTGTAGTTTAATCTGTTATTAGGACATTTTAGCTTCACACCCATTATTTGAGCTGAATTTGCTCCCATAATACTAAACCCTGTCTCTTTCTTTTTCAGGTGAGTCAACTTTTGTATACTTTGTTCCATTGCGCACCCTTCAATAGGCCTTAAATGTCCGCATTGACTTTATACCAAAAGGTCATAGCTAGGCCGCCCTAAAATGGGCACTTACACTGTAAGGGGATGACAGTCTATTATCAACGGAGCAGAGCGTACTTTCCAGAACTCCTATAGGTCAGTGTGTACTAATTCTGTATTTTATTACTAATTTATACGGTTTGTGTGAGAAACTTTTTCTCGAATATGTCAGTTCAATACTTCAATACTTTTAATAAAGCAAAATAAATCTTATAGCACCCTTTATTCTTCAAAAAACTTGAAAAAAAATTTAGAATAAAGGGTGCTATAAGATTTATTTTGTTTCATTAATTTAAAAACAGCCCATATCAAAGAGTGTTTCATTTTAATACTTTTGTTGATATTCCTTAGATTTCTCAGTTGTTCATTTCTACTTCAATTTTTGAAACTTTTTGAATAACAATATCTAGTGTCAATATTATTACTGGACATTTAATTCTGATACTTCAGCTGTGTTAGAAGTATTATGAATTTAAATTTATTTGAGACTATGCATGAATCAGAATCGAACATTTAAAAGTAAATCTGAGAACTTGAATCGTTCGTGATTGAATTATATTGAAGGTTCAATATAATTGGACTTAACTATGGTCAATTATGATCAATATAAAGGTCTGTACTGTTATGATCAATACAGTTATGTTATATATTGTTATGTATATATTATGATCAATATAAAGGTCAACATACTGTTATCAGCGAAGCTCAATAAGAGAAGCTACAATATTACAATCATCGTTTTCGACGTACTTTGTAGACACATACGAGTACATTGTTTTCTTAAATCGTTTTTACATTCCATTAATAATATCGGGGCACCGAGCTTCGCTCGTTATTTATTTATTGATAAACCGAACACAATTCTTTAAAATCATTGGGGAAGGACTAACAGGCACAGCCCAAAACTGTTTCTTCCCCGAATTTTGATTTATACACTATAAATGGTCTAAAAAGTAGGTCATGTTCCATACACTTCAATCAATTTCCGGTCCAAATATTTGAAAACAGAAAAGTTCTAATTCAGATTGTTTACAAACCAAATTGAATAACAAAAAAAAAAACTCACTAATCACTTGAAACTGTGAAATAATTATTTACTTTGAATATTATGATATACCATGTCATGTCAACAAATCAGATTATTTTGATCGAGTCTATTCAAATTTCTAGATTTCTAGCGAGATATAGTAAGCTGATTGATTACACAGCTGATCTACCACACAAAGGCACACGTATTTCTGTTATCGACAGACGACGAAATTATCATCTGTTTTTCCAAGGATGAATTATCCTTTTCATGTCCTTCAGCGAGTTTTCCCAGGGATGAGACCTAGTGCAATCGAATTTTCATATCATAAACCCACTATATGTTCCAAATTTCGTGAGAATCGTTAGAGCCGTTTTAGAGATCCTGTCACATACAGATTATATAAACATCTAAACATATAAACAGAAATTGCTCGTTCAATAATATAGGATACAGTTCTATGAAATTCTCGATTATATTACTCATCCAAAATATTATACCTCCTCAATTTTTATACCAGTTTTATTTTCCATATTTAGTGGATCATTACAACATATTACCGCATCAAATATCATAGACCATACACCAGCAGGCTCTTCCAGTTTTCTATGATATCATCATCATAAGCTAGTAATAAATCCTTTGTACTTCATGGTGTTTATAACATTCTGTATTGTAGTGTACTGTGTAGTAGTGATATCATTGGACAGCAGATATCGTAAGATATAACATGTAGTCCAATATTATGCTCTGATGTTATGTACAATATTATTTTAAGCTCAGTTTTGGTCGTTGCTTTTCAGTACAGATTCATCGGTTCTGTATAATTTACTTCTACGATAATTATTAATGATTTCAGTCATAAAATACCATACCATTGTTATTTGGGCCTATTACAGCCCTAATCCGTATCCTGACTGCAGAAAGTTTGACAAGAACGCATTGAAATCATTCCAGTTAATTAATTCTGCCAATTAGACTGATAGATTCACCATCGCTAATTGCAAATATCAGTAATCTAGAATGTTTACTGTACTCTGCTAATCTCAAATACCATTTACTAATCTATAATATTTACTATATTCTATTTGATCTAGAAAGCAAATTGTAATAAAATAGAGCTGGTAGCCATTTGAAGGATGTAATCAGTGATAAGAGTTTATTGATTCATTTCCAACTGCGATGTTGATAGTCCTATCAAAGGCTGAGAGTCCATATTTGAAGTGGAAATCGATACTACGGTTTTAATTATAATTAGTGTATCAATATCACTGGATGGAATAGTGGATAATGGTTATGATAATCACATTAATACGTGCACATTGGATGATAGAGGTTTATAGTTTAGTAGTCTCCAAAAACCTAAATTAGGTTCAAATAATTACAATTAGGTTTAGAACCTAAATTACAAACCTAGCTTATGTTTGTGGATGCACTATCATCATTATTGGAATGGAATTTCTATTAAATACTGTATAAAATGATAATACAAATTCTGTTATATATTTCTCTTCGCTATTATCTATAAATCATCCAATTTAGTCGTATTAAAATCATTGGATGCTTTTCTCAGTCATTGAATCCCCTTTGCGATGTGGACGATGTAATCAATGATGATATACTTCACATC
>NC_052511.1:38211491-38241082 GCF_014356525.2 Nilaparvata lugens | reverse complement strand
GCCCATACTGGTGAAATTAACTGTTGATTGAGGTACCATAATTGCTTAGAGTATTTATTGGTTTCAAATGTTCAAAGAACCCATGTTCTGGTTGAAAGCAGAGAGTATAGTATGTTTCACATTTTATCGTACACATTGTAATCATATATTCTTGCGTGTTTCTAGTATCATGTTAGACCCGACAAACAGTATGCGTGTTTGCGAGTATTAAGGTGCGTACAGATATACGAGCCGCGAACATGAGCAATTCACTTTTAATCAGCTGATGCCAAGCTTTTTATATCTGTATCTTACTGTTTCTGTAAAAATACAGTTATATAGTCAGCTGATTAAAAGTGAATTTCTCATATTCGCGGCGCGTATATCTGTACGCACCTTAACATTTCATACCAGTTAACTATGGTTGGAACTGTTATATTATTGGAGGTAGCCAACTATATCCATGGTTATTAATTGATTTAGAATTTTTCAACATTGCCTATTCTGAATCCAATGATAATGTTGATTGAGGATATAACCTTGAATATTTATTTCTATATACAATGAAGTCTTTTGTATGTTATGAAAGAACTTTCATTTTCTGTTAAAATTTCGTATTATGTTCATCAATAATTTTCATTCCATTTCCAATTCCATTATTCCTTCAAAATCGTCATTGGAAATATTCACACTCTTGTCAACTTATGATCAAGTTGACAAGAAATTGAACTCGAAAAAGAAATTGAATGAAACAAGAAATTGAAATTGAAACAGGAATTGAAATTGAAACAAGAAATTGTAATTGAAACAAGAAATTGAAATAGATTGAAACCTTGAACCTATTCAATCTAGACTATTGTTGCTTGATCAGGAAGGAGAAACATCTCCTGGTCTATAAGAAAATCTCAGAATAAAATCTCACCAGAACAAATATAGTACAATTTCAACGTTACTGATTCTGAAGGTTCCTGTTTATTGTACGATATGATAATGTTCGTGCTAGACCATGTAAAGTGATCAATGATAAATAAATACAAATATTACAGTTTTTCCAACCCAATTTCTCTTCCGGACCCGTTAAAATAGTGAAGCTACTTGTGAGCTTTACAAGTAAGATTTAAAATCTAGCTGCGTTTACATCAAAGTTATGAACAGAATGTTAATAACGTGATCCTTATAGATTATATTAGATTGAGCACATCTTATCATACACATGATGAACATAATGTGTGTTTGTCAAGTTCCGTTCAATCTGATAGAATCTATATCGATTGAGTTAATAACAATTTTTTCATTACAAGTTTTTTCATTAAGTTATTAACATTTTGTCATAAGTTTTTTGAAAGTTATCAACATTTTGTTTATGATTGAATGAAAAAGACTGAGAAATTGTCAAAAAACCACATATTTATTGATAACTAGAAACATTATTCCTGAAAAAGACTAAGAAATTGTCGAAAAAACACAGATTTATTGATAATTAGAAATAATGTTTTTCATAATAAATCTGTGGTTTTTTGACAATTTCTTAGTCTTTTCCATTCAATATGAATAATTACCACAATATCAACTTCTCAACTACACAAAAAGTTTTGTTAATAACCTTGGATACAACCAAGGCAGTTTTAGTAAACCTGTGGAGACAATCTACTCACAGTTACACATTAGACTATCATATTATTTCAACCATGATCAAATGCCACGAGCTCCAGATCACGGATAAAGCCCAGGAAGGATAGAGTGAATTAGGTTTTGTGACTCAACACGAGTTGCTTAGCAACGCTACTACTAAGCGACTACTACTACTTGTGCAGATTATGAAATGAAGCCAAAAGCGACGGCTGCCAGGATATCATTTGCGACTTGATTTGCAGCCTGATTTATCAACTTGATAACTTCCTCTTGTGCCAAAAAAGCTGGGCAAGTTGAGCCTACGAACAATAGGCTATCATAAACCTAATGGGTCAGCCCAGTCTTGGTCAATTTGCGTGTGGGGAGATGTCATTTTTCAACCTGTCCCATACTCTCTCACTCTCCCACTCTGTCTCTCTCTCTGAATTATTTGCTCATTCTTCTTTCACCATTTGTCTTCTCTATCCTTTCTTCTCTTTCTACATTTTTCTACACACTCTCCTTCTTTTATCATAATCATCACCGTTCACTGTCTCTTATGCCTACTTTTCGTTTCTGATGAGAATGTAAGTCACACACCCACACATTCTCTCTTTATTCTTCTCACCTCTTCTCTCCACTATCTCTTCCTCTCACCCCCATTCTCTCTCTAGACTCCGTAGCTACCTTCTACCTTCTCTTTTTTTCACCTATTACTCATTACAAAATTACACATCATGCTCCTTTGCTATTTTATAAAATACTTTCATCACTAGTGAATCGTGGGTAACATCAAAGCCACTTGAGAGTAAAGTGCAGGCAGCTGAGATGAGATTTCTTCGCGGAACTAAGGGCTGTGACAGAAGAGATCAAATCAGGAATGAGGATAATATACGGAAAGAGCTGAATATCTTCTGCCTGAATGAGAGAGTTGCATCTTATCGTCAGCAATGGAAAGAGCATGTGGAACGAATGTCAGCTGATAGGCTTCCTCTCAGAATTTTCAAGTATAAACCGGTAGGCAAAAACGACATAGGCAGGCCACGGAAAAGATGGCAATGATCATTATTTATTATAAAATGAAAACAGTAGATTGTAGTGATGCTTATGATGATAATAGATGAGATTATATTGATGTTATTATTTATAGATTTTTATTTAATATTATTATTTTTATTCTAATTACAAACTGAATGTGAGTCGGAACAGGCAATAGCCTAATCCCTGTTTGAAAGAAGAAGAAGACTATCATCTACCTATTCATCATATTCCTCTTATCATTGTCTCGATTACTCTCTCACTCGCCCTCTTATTCTCTCTCTTCTCTTTAAATGATGATTGGATGATAAATACTTTCGAATGGTAAGAGTTTAATATGACTTATTTTAATATTTTTTGTTATTAGCATCGATGTATTCTCTTGTTTATCATTATTTTGAGGTGTTTGCCGAATGTCTTATCAGACCTGGCCCTCTCACTCTCTTCTCCTCGCATAATAGTATTTTGAATAGTTCACTTTATTCCCAGTTACAATTAATCGTGTATATAAACCTAGCAAAATACAAAGTAATCTACGTGATCCACGTAAATGAAGAAATCCGATTTAATCTGATCTTCTCATGTCACTTATTATGACACATTTTCTTACTCACGCTTCTACTCTTTCTCTCTCTATCTCATCCCCCACCCATCTTGAACTCTCCTTAACTCCCTTCCTATATCTCTCATTCCATACCTACTCTTTCTCTCTTTCACTTTATTTCCTGTTGCTATAATTAGTGTGTATAAACCCAGCAAAATACTCAGTAATCCACGTGATCTACGTAAATTAAGAAATCCAATTCAATCTGATCTTCTTATGTCGCTTATTATGACATATATCTCTATCCCACGCTTGTACTCTTTCTCTCTCCATCTCATCCTCCACCTTTCTTGTTTTTCAGATTTGTTCCACTATTTCTTATTTTGCACCTTCTCTTTCTCTTCCCCTCTTAGACTATTACATATAGTCTAGCCCCAACTTACAAGTTCAAATTCTGAAAGTCTTCAAGTCCTAAATCTCACTGATAAGCATCGGTCTCTATTTATTGCTCTTCTCTTATCACAAACATTCTCTTACTCTCTCTTTCAAACACACTTGTTTCTGTTCCTCCCGTTCTATTCTCTTTCTCCTATTATACATTCTCGCTCACACACCCTCTCTCTCTCTCACTCTCCCTCTGTTATCCTCACTCTATCTAGTACTCTCTCACTCTCTCTCTGCAAGCTTCTCTCCTTCTTCTTGCTAGTTTCTCTAATCTGATAGCGGAGTGTTCTTATCCGAGCCGTTTTTCTTGCCAAGAATAAACGGTAGGGATTTCGAGTAAATTGGGAAGCAGGACAGAAACGTTTAATCTCAATTTTGAGAGTGAGACAAAAAAGGTGGAGCCGTGCGGGCTTTTGCTGAAGTGGAAGTTCGCATAGAAAGTCGACCGATATAAATCAATTTTTAATAGTTTGAAAAATTGCCACGGTGAGATCCCTTGTTATTTCATAAATGTATCTGAGGGGTGGAATGGTTTCAATGTTGTGTGTAACTACTCCAGTGTCGAAACAAATTTTCCGTTGGAATTGAGCATTATTGCTAGTACCTAACTAATAATAATTCATAATTAGCTATCGGTTAGATGTTTTAATTACTTTTCAACTTTTTCTATCACTTTCAATCGAAAACGATTCCCAATAATACTGTTAATAGTCGATAATTCATATTAATAAAAACAACATAAAATCTTGTAGTATTAATATATTTTCAAGTTTCTAATAAAAAGGTACTACAAGTTTTCATATTGTTGTTATTAATTTGAATAAAGTAGCCCATATAAAGTGAAGTGATTCGATCATTTATATAATCATAAGAATGAATGTTTAATGATTGGATGGATAATTTAACACTATCTCTTTTAGATTTTCACTAAGATCTAGTCGATATCTATAGATCTATCTAATCTATCTACTAGATCTATCGATATCTAGTCGATATCTCCAGTAGTTTTTGAGAAAAAAGGTCGAACGTTAACATGGAAAGTATAGGAAAACTGCTGTACAGGAAACTTATCGAATATATTATTGCATATTTTATTTGTATTTTGAATTAATATGTAGGCTACACTAAATCAATCAACATTTTGAAGAAAAGATATGAAGAGTAGTCTTCCCGTTCCAATAATCCAGATTCATCTCTCTCAGATTTTGAGTATTGCAGCTATTAAGCCAGTTACACACACATTGATTTTTGGACGTACGATATTTTGTTGACCTTATCAACTCTACCATATTGAATGGAGCTCTACAAACACATTGGTCTCCAATGTTTGATTCCATTACGAACTGCTTGCTCTACAAACAAATTGGTCTCCAATGTTTGATTCCATTACGAACTGCTTGCTCTACAAACACATTGGTCTCCAATGTTTGATTCCATTACGAACTGCTTGCTCTACAAACACATTGGTCTCCAATGTTTGATTCCATTACGAACTGCTTGCTCTACAAACAAATTGGTCTCCAATGTTTGATTCCATTACGAACTGCTTGCTCTACAAACACTTGGTCTCCAATGTTTGATTCCATTACGAACTTCTTGCTCTACAAACACATTGGTCTCCAATGTTTGATTCCATTACGAACTGCTTGCTCTACAAACACATTGGTCTCCAATGTTTGATTCCATTACGAACTGCTTGCTCTACAAACACATTGGTCTCCAATGTTTGATTCAATTACGAACTGCTTGCTCTACAAACACATTGGTCTCCAATGTTTGATTCCATTACGAACTGCTTGCTCTACAAACACATTGGTCTCCAATGTTGATTCCATTACGAACTGCTTGCTCTACAAACAAATTGGTCTCCAATGTTTGATTCCATTACGAACTGCTTGCTCTACAAACACATGGTCTCCAATGTTTGATTCCATCACGAACTGCTTGCTCTACAAACGCATTGGTCTCCAATGTTTGATTCCATTACGAACTGCTTGCTCTACAAACACATTGGTCTCCAATGTTTGATTCCATTACGGACTGCTTGCTCTACAAACACATTGGTCTCCAATGTTTGATTCCATTACGAACTGCTTGCTCTACAAACACATTGGTCTCCAATGTTTGATTCCATTACGAACTGCTTGCTCTACAAACACATTGGTCTCCAATGTTTGATTCCATTACGAACTGCTTGCTGTACAAACACATTGGTCTCCAATGTTTGATTCAATTACGAACTTCTTGCTCTACAAACACATTGGTCTCCAATGTTTGATTCCATTACGAACTGCTTGTTAAATAATCACTTTGAACAATTAATTACGACATAGCAGTCAGGTATTTATATAAATAAAAGCTATTAGCTTCTACTTACATTAGTGTAGCGCTTTCGGACACTAGGCCCTTCATCAACACTGGCTGTCACTTGTGACACCAGTCACTTTGTGTCGTGTTTCTGTCACTTGTGACAGGAGTGACAGCCAGTGTTGATGAAGGGCCTAGTGTCCGAAAGTGCTACACTAATGAAAGTAGAAGCTAATAGCTTTTATTTATATAAATACCTGACTGCTATGTCGTAATTAATTGTTCAAAGTGATTAAACACATTGGATCAATTGTCAATAAAGTTATGTTTAATAGATATCATGGAATTAATAAGGACGGCAAAAAATCGTACGTCCGAAAATTGTTGTGTTTAGAACTAGCCTTAATATAGCTCCAAGTTATATTAAAATAGTGAATCACAATGGTTTTTTCAAACATATTTCTTCATCTAAATGTATACTTTCACTAATCTGGTCAATCATTCAAAATGAATCTGAGGTTACAATTATCCAAATTTCGATTTATTTCTATCAAACTCTTTGTGATACATCTCTAATAGTTCAACATCTTACTTTAATCCATATTGGAATGATGGAATCCTGGTGCACGGATTTTGATATACAGCCTATTAGTCCTTGCGCAAATAATGTCATTCCGTGGTCATTTTTAAGTAACAACCGTGGAAGATGTCTCAATTTCTTCGTTAGGTCTAGCATAATAAGATCGTGATGATAAGTCGAAATCACAGGCAAACACCTCGGAAACAAGATGGCCGCCAAAATTTTCAGGGTTGTATTGCTTGTATTTCAATAACCGTTCAAGATATTTGACCGTTTTTTTGGACGAAAATATTTATAAAATCTTCCTCTACAATTTTGGTCTCATAAAATTATCTTCGGAAACGCATTTTTTTTAGTTATAACCTTCAAAAGCCTAAAAAAACTTTTTTTCAAATTTGTTCAATTTAAATTCCATTATAACTTTTTTGTGCAACAGATACAGAGAAAATTTGAATCTATGTGATTTAGAGCTTTTTCTTAACTTTGGAACGATATATCTTCATGCGCTGTACGTCAAAAAATTAGTTCTCCAGCGCCCTCCAAAGAAAACCCTGCATGATTTCTGGTGCGTTTTCCATACGCATGAGGTAACAAGCTAGAACTATAAAATCTCTCAATCTCTTTGTTACAACAAGACGAATAGAAAAATTTATGATGGAGACAACGAAAATATTTGACATCATTGAAAAATACAAGATGGCGGTCATTATTGACAGAAATTTTTATATCGCTAGTTATTCAGTTATTGTGAGAGGTATTGGATTGGTTTTACCACCAAGGTGTTTAGAATCAACCAAACAATGATGTTCGAGAGAAACATCTAACTTCGACCACTCTTTCCATTATTTATTCAAGTTCAAAAACTTGAAACATACATTTTTCGGGGACAATATTTCACTTTCCATCTTGTATATGTATTCGCAGTAGACAAACACTAGTATTATTGGCACAGTGCTGTAAAATATTTCCAAAATGATATCTGGTTTGAGGCTGTAAGTATTTCACATATTTCACGGCTGGAGCGTCATCGGAATAAGAGTAGAAAGTACTGTTCGCAGCGGAGAACACGCTTTTTCCACCAAATGCCAATCCTAACAATTAGAAAACCTTGTAGCTCATGACTCCTTGAAGGTACAGACTTGGAAAAGGTATCAATCTCTTTATAATGATGTGTAGGAAGAGATTATCTATGATGGCAATCTCAAAAATTTTTGTCATCGATTTTATAGTTCTAGCTTGTTACCTCATGCGTATGGAAAAACGCACCAGAAATCATGCTGGGTTTTCTTTGGAGAGCGCTGGAGAACTCATTTTTCGACTTACAGCGCATGAAGATATATCGTTCCAAAGTTGAAAAAAAGCTCTAAATCACATGGATTCGAATTTTCTCTGTATCTGTTGCACAAAAAAGTTATAATAGAATTAAAATTGAACAAATTTGGAATAAAAAAATTTTTTTAGGCTTTTGGAGGTTATAACTAAATAAATATGCGGTTTAGAAGATAATTTTATGAGTCTAAAATTGTAGAGGAAGATTTTTAAAATATTTTCGTCAAAAAACGGTTAGATATCTTGAACGGTTATTGAAATACAAGCAATATAGTAAAACCCTGAAAATTTTGACGGCCATCTTGTTTCCGAGGTGTTTGCCTGTGATTTCGACTTATTATCATCATCACGATCCTTATTATGCTAGACCTAACGTAGAAATTGAGACATCTTCCACGGCTGTTACTCAAAAATGACCACGGAGTGCCTTATTCATGACATTTTCGCCCGGACTATATTGTGATTATATCCCATCCACGATAATTGAGCAATCAAATAAGAAGTTCTAGACTTATAGAATCTTCATTGAGTCAATCACGAGAAATCATTTTAATGTACTATGTGAAGTTAAAAAGTTTCCAGTTAATTCATTCAAGACTTTCTCACAATCTCAAGTAATATTATAGTATACATTCCTTCTTTTCTTGCCTTTGATGCACACTCTTATTGAAGAAACATTGAATGCCTCAAGGAGGTTTCATCAATGTTTTCCAATCAGCTGAACAAATATGATTAGAGTCATTGATTCAAGTTATAGTTGACTTACATCAAAGACGTTGACGGAGTATTTACTCTGTGAAGACGCTACTGGAGAAGTCAATAGCAAGTCAATACTGTATTCCGATAATGTTATCTGTTCAACTTCAAAGTTCGTTTTGTTTGTCTTCAACCACTTAAATTGATTTCGAGTCGTTTTCAAAGTTGAACAAATTTCTGATGACAAATTTCTTATTAGGTTTTATGATTGAATAAGAAAATATCATCAAGATGTTCTAGTTTTAAGCATGAGTATGAGTAACTTGATACTCCATGGATTCAGGAACTTATGAGTTATGAAGAATTTAAATTTATTAAATTTGATTTTTTTACTTGAATTTACTCAAGTAGTAGATGATAAACACGATTAAGTTTTATCAGTGATTTGTATTAACTTTTATTCCTTCTAGCTTCGACCATAAAGTAATGAGTACTCCTTTATTCTGTGTTTTGATGAATTGTAGATAGCTAACGTTATGTAGATGAATAGTTGTAATCTTCAGATGAATGGTTGATGCCCGGTTGCATCAGAGTCTGTTGAATATTAACTGTGATTAAGTGCTACTTGAAGACGTCAACCGCTTCTCTGATAGGTTGTTGTTCATTTCATCATCGTTAAAATCGAATAGTCTATTGTACAATCGGGTCATAATCTAGTTATTTTCAATAATTATTAAGTTATCAATATTAAATTTCTCATTTTTCTAGTCATACCAATCGATATTTAGAGTGGACCTTCTCTAACTTTATGCTATTCAGATTATAATGGAATAAAATAATGATCTTGGAAGATCTGTCTGAGAAAGATGAAAACCCATATATTCTTACAATATATATCTCCATTAAAATCATCTTACAAGCTTGAAGAGAGAGAGTGAGTGAGAGAGAGAGATTGATTGATTGATTGATTATATGCCTTTATTAGGGCGGAATTAGGACTCCTGGTCCTCTCTGCCACACAACCCTTTACAAAAGAAGAAAAATTTACATAAGAACAGAGAAAAAATAGATTACATATTATGTAATAAGATTACATAAGATTAATATATAAGGGGCATGTCTAGGAAGGCTGTTCAAAAAGTGTAGTACTAGGTAAATTTAACTGATGAGATGGGGAACGGAGTCAAAAAGCATGCTGGCTCAAAAACATCGGTCTTCATAGCTCTACTCTCTCTCAATCGATGCGCTCTCTCACACATCAGTCTTCTCTTTCTAGAGAAAGAAGTTCATTACTTCAGTAGCACCACTATCACAATTGACACGCGCACTCACTCTCACATCAGTCTTCTATTCCTAGAAAAGTCCATTATTATTATTATTATTATACACTGCATTGTCTACTCATTCTGCTGCTGCTCTATAACATGACTGATCTGCTTTTGAGTAGCCTGGCTATTATAGATGGTATTCTATTGCTTCAACAGTGTCATCAAAGTACACTTCATTTGACTAATTCTTCTAAATCGACATACAAGTTCATTAATATATGAGTGCACTATATATATAATAAAAGCGGAATGGCACTCACTCACTGACTTACTCACTCACTCACTCGCAGAACTAAAAATCTACCAGACCAAAAACGTTCAAATTTGGTAGGTATGTTCAGTTGGCCCTTTAGAGGCGCACTAAGAAATCTTTTGGCGATATTTTAACTCTAAGGGTAGTTTTTAAGGGTTTAAAGTTCGTCTTTTAGCATGTATATTCTTCTTATTCCAATATCTTAAAATTATAATTGAAATGTCCATACCATATGTTAATATAGAACTATAATCTAGAGAGATCACAGTTGTTCTGTTCCTCTTCGAAACAGTTGTTCTGGTAATTAAATTAAAATTTTTTCAGATTGGCATTGAGTTGAGTTGACTTTGTTAGGTTGGCACCAAGTTGAAGATTGAAATGCATTTATCAAGGACCTCCTAAATACCAATTTATCCAGTACCTCCTAAATACCTATTTAGGAGGTCCTGATTTATCGAGGAAAAATTGATTGGGTACTGCTACTTCAATCAGAGCTATTCCTGGGAATATTATATTACTACTAGCCGTCAGGCTTGCTTCGCTCGATATCCGTCAAGCTCGAGGAAAAATTGATTGGGTACTGCTACTTCAATCAGAGCTATCCTGGGAATATTATATTACTACTAGCCGTCAGGCTTGCTTCGCTCGCCATATCCGTCAAGCCAGGGGGCTCCGCCACTACCACCGTAAACAAAGCCGTAGTGCATTCTTGTGACGTCAGCACAAGTAGGGCTCCTACACCAATAAAAATTCGTTGATTTCAGCTGATCTATATCAGCGAGTGTTTTTATTGGTGTTGGAGCCCTACCTGTGCTGACGTCACACGGATGCACTATGGCTTTGTTCACGGAGGTAGTGGCTCCGCCCCCTGGACCCCCGACTGGATTTTCCAAGAATAAGATCAGCAGGCTCGTTTCGCTCGCCTGCATTTTTCATTTGTGCATTTTTATCATATGTTAGGACGATCCAGTCGGGGGTACAGACTAAATGTCTGGCTAAACGGATATGGCGAGCAAAGCGAGCCTGACGACTAGTATTATATAGATACAGTAAGTGCTGAAGGCTGTTAATAAAATGGTTTATGCATAGACAAATAAAAATCATGATTCTTCATTCTTGAGATTTGAATATATTTATTTTGATTCTAGATAGGAATTAATTTTTCCAGTAATAATATTGTTTGGAGTACAGGATCAAATATTTCAATGTATTTATGTATATTATCAGGGAAAATCACAAACAAAAATGATTCCAATAATATAATAAATCAAATTGGTTTTTATTATCCATGATAACATGAAACAGCTGTTATATAGCTAAGGTGAACGTTATATTTTCGAGCTCAAAATTTAAGTGGTTTTATTTTTTATTTTGTGAATTTAAAGTTTTTACAAAAGTTTTACTATCAATCTATCAAAATTTAAAATTGTTTGTTTTATTCTAATCTATACTCTCAGATTGTGATTGGTGTAGAAAATTGAAATGGACATAACCTATGTATAATATTTGCACAATTTGAAACTGATTTAGGAAATTGAAAAAGTTTTGGGCAATAACCTGTTTTTTCTTTCCCGATCATTATATTGTTTGTGGTAATCTAATAAATAAATAAATAATTAACAGGGCACAAAAATTCAAATCATACAACAACGCTAAATATTATAACGCTACAAGGATTCATAAGCATAGTTTTATTCAGAAGCAAAGTACTTGTGACTGTATTAGCACGATTCAGAACTGGGCTAATATACGGTAGCAAATATTACGAGAAGTACCTAATTCCTGATTCACCAAAACAAGTGCAGATCACCATGTACAACGGCCTGTAAACAACTGAACAATGGACAGTTGATAACTGTCTATTTTTCTATTTTATAAACAATCGAATTCATTTCTGGTCAATTATGAATATAATAGAATCTACCGCGCAGGCGCCTAAACCCAAAAAAGTTATGATTCATATAAGCATAATTTTATTCAGAAGCAAAGTATTTGTGATTCTGCACGATTCAGAAAACATTCCAAACAAGAAGATCGTCAGTCGTTACAATATTGACCCTATTGGAAACCCCCCCTCACTACAATGACAAGGACGCAGTCTGCGCAATCACCCCCCCCCCACCCACAACGTTACCACTCCTGGACAATGACAATGTACAGTGTCATACTGTACATTAGTTTTTGCATTTCACCTTTCTTCCAATTGAATACTTGTACCCTATTACCACTTCAAAGAAAGTAAATGTAAATTGAAAAAAAAGTGAACAGAGAATTGGCTTATCTTGGAAATCTTGCAGTATACTAAAAGTATTTTTTTATTGCAGAAATTTTCGTTGAAGCATGAACTATCATTCATTCATATTATCCAATAACTTACTTTTTCTCGAGAATTTAGGAATGATTGGTTGTTTTCTAATTACAGTATAAGAAAAAAACATGTAAAACTTGATCTCTCCAAAACTAAATTTTTCCCGGGTAGTTTCATGTAAAGTTCTTGGGTTGAATTTGAATTGCCATGCATGGCCCAACATGGATAATAAAGAATTCGATGAGAGAAGAATGAACCATGTCTCCAAAATAGCTGTACAAATAGAATATAGTACAAATTTCATGTGATATTGAAATGAAATGGGAATAAATAATAATATGGATGTCAAACTACTGTATAGCATATAGAATAATAGAGCATAATTATATGAATATAGTATATAACATAAAACACAATAGCGCAGACAAGAAGACAGGCAATATCTCATTGAACAAAAACAATCAATTGCTTCGACAACCGAAAACCAGTTTTCCGGTTCTCCGGTGTGAGTGTGTGTACTCGTGTACTCACATCATAGCAGTTGGGACTGTGTTAGTGAGTTCGACCACACTTTTTCGAAAGGCTAGTAGGGAATTGAAGCTTTCTCGATTCAGAGTTCTTTGCAGGTACTTCGTTCTAGCGTGTTTCGGACGCTATTTTCCAACCGATAATCATGAAAATGGTACCAAATTGTTCAGAAAGATTTGGACATCTGGCGCCGTACCGCCAATTTTGATATCACTTATCAATTTTTTCCTATTGAACGTCAAACTTTGCCAAATTTTCTCCAAGTTCATCGAATTTTAAAGTCATTTTATAGTTGGAAAATTGGAATTTGGCGGTACGGCGCCAGATGTCCAAATCTTTCTGAACAATTTGGTACCATTTTCATGATTATCGGTTGGAAAATAGCGTCCGAAACACGCTAGAACGAAGTGCCTGTTTCAGCCCTTTTTCCGAATTGTAACATTGCGATTACATATTATGTAATAAGATTACATAAGATTATATATAAGTAAATAAAACTATTAATCAAAATACAATAACATAATTATAATAAAAGATAATTTTAAACTTTATTTATTTATACAATTGGAAACAATATTTCAAATTCCACTAGATAAATCTATAGGAAAACTATCAGAAATGAAGATATAATCAGTTGCCATTCACTCACACATGCACACAAAACAACCCTAAAAATAAAGATTTTACAAAGTATAATAATTATCAAAACAATATATTAAGATGAAATATTTTTGTATCTGTAGTTGCATAAAAGGTGGAAATGAGTTAAATTCATGTAGATTGATACAATGTAAATAGACAATAAAAATAAAGCTGAACCCGACCCAAGCCTAATCTGCGCCACCAGATCCCAGCCAATTCAATACTGCCGCGCCAAACAGAGCTCGATCGCCAATACTCTTCACAGCTGGAGGCAACAGATTCCAGATCCGACAAGCTGATACATGGAATGATTTATTATACATAGATGTTCTATGATTTGGAATAACCAATAGAGAGAGAGAGAGAGAGAGAGAGTTCAGAAAACTAATTGAACTCGCAAACTGGATACCTTAAATATATTATATTATTTATAGAATTCACCATTTTTTTCAAGGAAAACACTCAATTTATTCTCTTTGATTTGTAATGCAAGCTTGTCATGTATAGAGAGTTTAGAAAACTAATAGAACTCGCAAACTGGATACCTTAAATATAATAAATTATTCTATTATTTATAAAATTCACCATTTTTCTTCAAGGAAACACTCAATTCTCTTTTATTTGTAATGCAAGTTTGTCATATAAAAGCAAGTAATAGTTGAGATTCTTATTTTTTGAGTTGAAAACTTTTAGATATTTCTGTTAAAGGGGAAGGGATTGTCAGAGATATCTGACCTATAAATTGTAGCCTTGAGATGAACGACAGCTATTATTGGGAGGAAAGGACTGTCGAAACTCCTAATTCAATAGTTGAGAGCAATTAATGATTTTCTTTGGCGAGAGGAGACAGCCAGCCGGAATAGGGGCACTTATGCTTGGCAGCGGTTCCTTTTTCCAGCTTTCCCAACGACCGACAAGGTGACTTGTCACCTCTTCCTTCTCACTCTTCTTTTACTCCTATTTCATTATCTTCTTCTTCCATTCTCTTCTCTTCCACCTCTACTTATTCCTGTTCTTCTTCTGCTGGTTCCCCCCTTACTATTTTCTCCTGCCTCCTGCTATTTTTTTCCTTTGATCGATTACTAATTTTACACTCATCTGTTTCATTTTACATCTTCTTTTTTATTTTATTTTGCTTCCTGTACTTCTCAATGCTTTGTTGTTCTTATTTTCTCTCAGGAGTTCTTTTCTCAATATTATACTGCTTCTCTCATTTCCACATCAGTTCCTCTCATCTCTTTGCCAATTTGATTTCATTTGTTTCTCTCATTTCTATTGCTCCTTCCTCTTCCATCACTACTTATTCCTCTACTCTTGAAGCTCTTACATCTTTTACTCCATCTTTTTCTCTTCTATCTTCTATTCTGTATTTCGCTTTATCTTCGCATTCTCCAACAGCAGACTTCTTCCTCCAATCTCATTTTCCGTTGAGTATGTCTGCTTTGTACCCTTTCCCTTACTATTTCAATTGTGTGATTTCTCTCGTTTTCTTACTCTCCCCATCAACAATTTTGATCTGCATCAGGATCAGGATTCATTTATCTCTATGATTCTTTTCCTCATATTTCTCTCCTCTCTGATTAATCCGTAAATCTTCATTTTTCCCCCAGTTGCGGTCTTCTTCTTTGTGTTCGACTTCACATTACACACGTTCTCCCTCATTGCATTTTTCATCTGTTTTCTTTTAATTCTTTGTCCTTTATTTTCTTCTTCTCTTCTCCTTCTCAGTCTCTGCCCTCCTCCTTCTTGATATTCCGCCTATTCTCGCGAGATAATCTCCTTCCAAACACTCATAATCTATAGTTTTCCTACCACTATCCTTGCTATTTCCTGCTCACCGTATCCATTATTCACTATTTTATTCCTCATCTGTCATTCTCCTCCCTTATTGCTCTCAATGATATTCTAGTTCTTCTAATTTTCCACCTTCACTTCTCTTTCATCTTTTGAATCTTCTCCCTCGAATTCATCAACTTTATCTTCTGCTTCTTCTCCAATTGTCCTCTTTCCCCTCTTCATTCTTCTTTCACCTATTCATTCATCTCCATATTTTCCTTCTTCTTTCTCCTTCTTCTTCTTTTCATTGTGCTCCTTATTTTTCTTCTTCTTCTTGTGTCCTATTTCCCACGACTGTGTGTCTCCTATGTGGGTTTTGGCCGCCGGCCAGCTTACATTAGATTGATTGTTCTTTTGTGCTCCAGGACTCACCATTATTCTCCACCACTAATCTTCCTTTTCTCCTCTTGCTCCAGCTCCTCCTCCCCCTCAATCATCTTCTTCTTCTTCTTCTTCTTCTTCTTCTTCTTCTTCTTCTTCTTCTTCTTCTTCTCCTCTTTCTCCTCCTCCCCCTCCTTCTTCTCCCTCTTCCTATTCTTCTCCTGCTCCTCCTCCTCTTATTCTCCATTCTCCCTCTTTTTCTCCTGCTCCTCCTCCTTATTCTTCTCCCCCTCCTCCTCTTCTTCATTATCACTCTCCTCCACCTTATCCTTCATCTCCTTTTCCCCCTTCTTCTCCTGCTGCCCCTCATCATCCTCATCCTCCTCCTCCTTCTCCTCTTCCTCCTCCTCCTCTTACTCCTCCTCCTCCTCCTCCTCCTCCTCAACCTCTTCCTCTTCAAACTCATTCTTACATTTCTTCCAAATCCTCGTCTTCTCTTGTTCTTCTCATTTTTATTGTCTTATCATTCTTATTCTCTTCTCTCTTTTATCTTTCCTCTCACATAATTTCTCATCCATTAATTATGTTTCGTCCAGCTCTCACATTTCTCTATAAATTGGAAATTCTTCCTTCACTTCTTCTTCGTTTTCCTTCCATCTCCTTCATCCCACTCCATTTTTCTCTTTGACCTTTTTTATTCTCATTCTTCCTGTTCTCCCCTATAACCATATCTATTCACTTTTATTCCATTTCTCATACCATCCAAAAGAAATAATTCATAAATTCAATTTTTTTCTCACATCACTTCTTACTTTGTAGATGTCTCCTTCTTCAGTTCTTCTCAAAGTTCTTCTCATTGTCTTCCATATTATTTGATTTTCATCTTCTCTATCCTATTCCACCTTAATCCACATCCTCCATCTCTCCGTCAATCTCTATATATTTTTCTACATTCAATTCATCTATTCCTCTATCTATCACTTCATCTTTCTTTTGATTTGATCTCGATCTTCTCCATCCTATTCCACCTCAATTATTACATCTCCCTCAATCTCTATATTTTTCTACATTTAACTCACCCATTCTCCTTTCTATTACTTCATCCTTCTTTCTTTCAATTCAATTATTTGTGCTCTTAATTTACTACATTTGTTTCCATCAGTTTTATACCCTATAAATTCATCCATCATTTTTCTCAGCTTCGTAGGTTCTTCATTCTCCTCGACCCTGTTATGTATCCACCTACCTCTCACAGCTAATATATAAAAATGGAATCCCTATGATCTTAATTTAGTTTCTATTGTGAAGACATATTTAATATGACCCCCTTTATGTTCCGCCAATTTATTATTGGTTTTTTAAATACAAATTTCAGTTTCTCCCTCATTGATAGCTTTTATCTATACCTTATCATTTTTCACCTTATCAGTATTGTGCCGTTACTGACCTGATTGAAGTGTAACTTCTCACTATATAGTCTCTAGTCCTATCCTTCAGTATCTTGCTGTCAATATTCAATTGTTCGTTAGTGTTTGATAAAACACGGCATTACACTATGCATGAATCGCTAATTGCAGAAAGGGAACATGTCCAGTTCTCATAATTTTACAGGAGAGACAAAATAGTATATTTCGCACCTAGGGCCGAAAATGAGACTTTTCTGGCTCGAAATCGGTTTTCAAGTCCGAGGCCGTAGGCCGAGGACTAGAAAAGATTGAGAGACGGAAAAACATTTTTGCCCATGGTGAGAACGTTATTTTCCGCCACACAGAAAAATAAACAATATACATATGAGAATAATTGTCTATTATAAGCACTTCCGAAAGCAAAAGTGGAAGGTCATAGCTCTAGCAAATCTGAGGTAATCTGAATATCAAGAAATTGTACAAGTATTTTTATTTTTTATTATCATTTGTCTAAAAGATTATGTAAGAGGTTGAGTTTATACTTTTTATTCTTTCAAATGAAAATAAGATGATATTATTATAAATGTTTTAATTATTGAATGATAAACACAAATAATGAAAAGTTTTTGATCAGCTGTTTTAGCACACTTGAAATTTGGCCAATCTGAATGTCAACGGAAGTTTATGTTAGAAGTTCTATCCTACTCTGAAAATCGAATTATTTGAATAGTTTATAATATATATCTTATCTGTATTTTATTCATCCAAATAAAATGATAGTATATTATTGCAGAATACTTTATTGAATTCTAGAAGCATAAAATGATTCCGTTTATCCACCATGTTCCGTGATAAACGCTGTAACTAGGAGGTTTGAGGTTAGATTCTATCATACTCTGAAAATAGAATTTGAATAGTTTATAATATCTCATTTGTATTCCATTCATCCAAATAAAATGATAGTATATTATTGCAGAATACTTTATTGAATTCTAGAAGCATAAACTGATTCCGTTTCATAAACTATTTTGTAAACACGTTCACATCAAATCAGAATCAGCTGACTTCAAGGTTATTTTACAGCCCTAGGGCCGTAAAAATTTTACCGGCCTGGTCAGAAAACAATCACTTTCGGCCTCCATATGACGCACGTAAACCAGCTCATTACATCCAAGTGGGGCGAAAACTTATTTAAACCTGTAGTAAACGATATATTCAAAACGTCGTCATCACAATGCTTTCAGTTGGACATGTATCCTTCCTACAGTAAACGATGTATCCTACATTGAATAGTTGATTTTTTTGAAAAAAAATTTTTTTTTGAAAAATTTGGACATGTTCCCTTTCTGCAATTAGTGATTCGCATGTATTTTACCATTTCTCTCTCTCTCTTCCTTCATCTCTCTCTATTCCTCTCCTTCTCCATCCTTCTTTCATTCTGCCTTTTCATTTCTTCTCTCTCCATATCCAATCATACCTATTCTCTTCTCTTTTCCATTTGTTCGGAAGAATCCACTTCATTCAGGAAGCTCGTGTTTGTCATATTGAAGAACTAATGATCTTACACACCTGCATCCCATACGCACTCTCTCATGAAGTGATTTATATTAATCATTGTTGTAGGTGATAAATCATGAATGATTACTTGGGAAAAACTAACTGTGTTTTTCGGAGTTTAAGGACATGATAAATTGAGTTCTTCCCACAATGCCGAAACATTTAAAATATTGCGTTATTTGAATACGATTTTGAATTTTGTATTTTTGCGTATTGGGCTACGATGTAGAATCAAATCGCAAAATTGATCACAGATGATACATCATTTCATTGAACTTGAAAATGACCAATGGTCGAATCTAGGCGTTGAAATATTTCAAAGTTTTCAACGGAAAATGGTTCTACAAGTTTTTATATTGTTCTTATTAATAATTTCAAGAATTATACTCCTCTCTTAGAACTCCATAATATATTAAATCACAAACGCAAACTGTTTTAAAATCACGAATTTCATGTGATCTTCCATGAAGCGATAGTATTCTCTTATGGATCATAATAATATCATAAGATTCTCATTTCATTAGAGCATCGTTCATGAACTCAGACAAAAAAGTATGGCCAATTGAGGAACGAAAATACTAGTACATGATTTATTGCCAATATTGATTATTGTTTTTAATGAATGAATGAATTCTATTTGCCAAAAACTGAATACAAAAAAGCATTACAAAAAAAGAGTATATGCTACTGCACTTAAACTGAGATACATACATGAAAGTTAATGAAATGTTGATTCATTTAGGAATAATAACTAAGTGATATTCTTATTCATGATATTATAAATAATAGTTATTGAATATTTTATAATATAAATGATTAGTTCTCCTATCACACAAAACAATGTATTGTCAGTATAATAGGATAAATTACAGGTATAATAGAATGATATTGGCTGAGTTGAAGTTATAATACTAGTATGAAACAAATGTAGTAGTGATGTTAGAATTGGAACCTTTTTTTGCAAATTATTAAATCAGAAGAAGCTTATCATTCAGCACTTTATCCAACAGGCCCCAAATACCAAGGAGGCTTTGACAACTAATTCCTTAATAAATGTTCTCAACTTGATGTTATACAACAATAATACACAGGATTAGAGAATTTATGTATGATTTAATAAGGCAGTGCAAGATACGATCAAGGCTTTCGAGAGATGTCAAGACATTTGTAATGGAATGTGAGAATATAGATACCTTTTTTTAGAATTCTCATGTAGAATTGTTTATCATAATATCGTGCAATATACTTCGAAGCTAAAATTGATAAATTATCGATACTGTTATGTAATATGTGTCACTTCATATGCGACTGTCGGCCTCAGTAACTACATTTTAGCGCTAGTTTTGTAATCAATTTTATATCACTATTTCAAACAGGTTTAGAACCTCGAGATGCCAATACTCAATTGGCATTGCATTTTTTTGTAATAGTATTTTCTCATGTTGAAAAAAATTGTATTGGTTTTATTATGTATTTCTAAAGGTGCGTACAGACTTTCGCTCTGCTCCGCAACCGAACGTCACTCCAGCAGAGCGATTGATGATCGACCGGGGAGCAAGAGTGGTTCGACCGGGGAACGCGAGAAGATCTAACATCTTCCGTAACGTTCATGATGGGTGCGTGGGCGGTGCGACTGTGGTTCGATGGTTGTACGAGAGCGGTACGAGGGCGGTACGAGGGAGGAGCGAGCTCGGTGCGGGTTGGAAGCGCGAATATGTGTACGCAGCTTAAGATGTTGTAATTTTATATTTCTGCCAATAAAACATTTTCATTTTCATTTTCATTTATTAGTGAGAATATGACTCATGGCTCAGACTTGGATTGATCAATAGATTAGATTGATATCTTATTTTTGCGGATTACAAAATCAGAAGAAGCTTATTAGCACTTGTATCCGACAGGCCTCAAATACCAAGGAAATTGTGACAACTATTTTCTACATATTATGTCTTCAACTTGATGTTCATTGTAATATATATCCAGGATTTATTATGATTTATTATTTATTATATTTATTTATGATTTATTAGTGAGAATAACACTCATCGCTCAGACTTAGATATCCAATTCAAGAGCTGGAAATCGAATCACTCAAACCCAAAGACTGTACTGGATTGTGTGTTTGAGAGAAGTTAATTTGCGAACTCAATTTTTCTGTCTACTTGAAGCTGGAGAATAAAGTTTGAAGTTTGAGATTCAATTAGCGGAAGTTTTCTCTCGGTTTCAAGTAGTTAGATCTGTCTTCTGATGACTCTGTCTGTCTCCAACAATATTATAATTAGCAGGGTTTTTTTCGGTTATGAGAAGAAAAATTCTCAACTCGCTCTACTGTAGTTGAACCTTATGCTTCATAGTCTGAGTTTGCTGTAGAAAATAGATCACAAATTGAGAAATATGTGCTTTCAAAATGCGTTTATAGGATATATAATATAAGGATAGGGTAATATAATAGGAATCCTATAATCCTATTAATAGTGTGAAGTGTAAATTGCAAATCCTTTATAGATGATACGGTGTTCTTGATATTTATAAGAGCGGTCGCTAAAGTCCCTATTTTGCGAATAAATTCGCAGAAAGTTAAGGCCGTCCGGCTCACAAAATTGCTGTGTTCAAACTGCAGCTCTAGCTCAGTGGTAGATGCATGAATTTTCCAAATATAATTAATCACCACAAGGTTCAATGACTGGTGATTAATAATTCTTACCGCTGCTTCTGTGAAGTTCTCGAAGAATACCAATAAGGAAATCAAAAAGATAGTTGATGACTGATTACCAGTAACCATGTATCCAATCGAAAATAATGAAGACCAACTATGGTTTTTTCTAGTTGATCTTTAAAACGCTCGCTATGAATACAGGTATCCACCAATTTATCCTTCTGAAGTTCCTTAGAACTTACAACGCCAGTTCTTGAAGCTCTCTGGATCCTTATATGATATAACTGGAACCTTATTAATATAATTATCAATATGTTTTTTCTGGCGGACCAGTATGACTATCATCAAAGGATGATAAATACTAAATACTCTTAATAAGATCAATATTAATTGATTCACTAATTTTATATGCTGCAGAATATTTTTTCTTGGCACTGAGACAGCTCAAACTGTATATCACGAGATGAATTAGGATATAATAAAAACTTCTATGATTTTGTATGCTGACATAAAACACAAAATATATTCCCATAAAAATAATGTATATAAAAATATTCTTATATCTATAATTTTCTTTAAATAAATTCTTTTCTATAAATTAAATGATTATCACAAGGCTTAATAGCATTCACCGTTGTGAGTTTTAAAAAATATATATTATATTTAATACTGATACTTGGACTTCAAGTCAATTCAGAATTCTACAACTTAAAACCTGTTCGGTCGGTAGATTTAATAGGTCATGCTTTGATCAATTAGCAAATAATAATTAATAAAACTAACATATAAAAATCTCAGGGTTTTTTACGAGTCCGTGCCGTGCATGGAAGTAAGCTTCCTACATAAATCAAATAAATTCATAAAACGTTCTTATAGACTATAAGATAGCACTCAACACGTTGCGAATTTTCTTTGACTTGAATTAATTTATATAGCACTTTATATAATTCCCCAACTCTTATTAAGAGGCCTTTAAAAAACGAGCTCATTTGAACTAACACTCACATTAATGATGTTCTTGGAGGTCTTGTAGAGTAAATCAATTATTTCCAATAATTAATTATGCAGGTCCTTTTAGTCTCGGCTGGGCTCGCGCGTGGTCCAGATTTCTTATAGATTTCTTTCAGTATCAAAGATACATTTATGGGAACAGATTTCAATTAAGAACTCTTTAACAACACTGAGTTCACAGATAAATAAACATTAATTACAAAATAGTTCACATTTAAAAAAGGGATTGGCTTGATCATTTTTTAAAATTTAACAGAAAGAAAGAACCCTAATTTCCATGTGCATCCTCACAGATCGAGATCACAAGCCAAAGAGAAGTGATTTCCAGAAAAATTTCATCTCTTCCTTGAACGATTTGTAAGCTTCCTTCTGATTGGCTTTCTAATTTAGCAAGACTCAATACAATTGGTTACTTCAGATTCAGGGTTTCTTCAACTTATTTATAGAAAGATAGATAAAATTGTTTTATATAAATAGATGGAGTGATTGTCTTAGATTATTCTAATAAATAAATCGTGATATACGATACTATCACGCAGCGTACATTCAATTTTTTATATGAGCTTTGTATACTCTTGGTTTCCGTACTTTTTTAGATTGTAATAAATATTCATGCAGCAATAATAGTTGTCCCTATTTATTTACATAAACCCTCCCTAGTATATATAATACATCTTTTGTGAGTATACTTTATAATTCAACTTATACTGGTTGATCGAGCAATCAGCTGATTTGTTAGGTATTGATTCAAATAACTATCGATTTATCCTAGATCGATTGATTCATTTTAAAACATAAACAAACAATTCTCACCTCAAATGTACATGCAAACTTTTATTTTTTATGATCTGCCAATAATAAATAAGCCGCTTTATAGTTTTTAATTCTGCCAATGGATCCTCATTATTGTTGAATTACAATTATGCATGTTTTTACTTATCGCTTTAGATAATATGATTACTCTTTATCGCTAATAACATTCGATTTTACTTGAGTGGTACTTTGACTAGGCTATCTTTCCTTTCTATTTTATAATTCCATTAGAGTTCAATAATTCATTTCAAAAATATTTTGTGGTGCTAGAAAATACGTGACAATAGGAATCCTATTTATTGATAGGATAAATAGGATATATATTTATTAAAAGGATAAATTTCAGTTAAAGGTTGATTAAAGAAGATTGAAAACAATAGAACTATTCGTGTTCAGTTTCTAATGAGTATAAAATTATTGGGAAGTGAGTGAGTGAATTGAAACTTGGAACATGACTTCATAAGAATGTCTCCTTCTTCCATAGTCAAGAATGGGCGTGAGAGTTCTCAGTGGACAACCAATCACAGAACAGCTTTGCTCCTCTATTCTGATTGGACAAGAGGTAACCATTTTGTATTTGGTAATTCACACTTGTTCAAGAATATTATCTTCCACGGTTTGTGATTTTTCTTTCAATTCATTATCGGCTCTATAATAAATAGTACCTTATCATCAAACCAAATAATGTTAATATTATAAGAGAAATCATATTACCGACATAGTTATTCCATCATGCTCTGATATTTTTGTTTTGTACTATTTGTTTCTTTTTCAAATAATGAAATTATGTGCTCCATTACTGAAATGCTTTATATCAATTTATAATCATGCTTCATTTATCTACACATCTTTCTTCATTACTACTAGGATTTGTTCTTCGAGTTGCCCCTACTACACAATACTCGTTCATCCTTCCTTCTCATGTTGGCTCCATATGTATCTTTCTCTGTGAAATTATGATCCCAATAAGATATCAATTGCATATTCTTTACTAAACGAGAATGACTTATTTCATCAATTTCAACAATTCTCATTACTTTATCATTGCTTTCTTCTTCTATCTTCCGCTGATGAATTGGCTCGCATTTTCACTCTATAGATTTCTAGACTTTACAGGTTTTAAGACCTTGATCAGTTCGAGGCTGAATCTGATATTTTGTAATCAGAACAAAGGTAATCAATCCACTAATCTCCACTCACTCCATTTATTATAAAAAATTTTCATCAGTTTCAAGACCTTGCTCAGTTCAAGGTGTATCTAATATGATTGTGATTAGAACAAAGCTGTTCAATTAACTAATAAAATTACTTACATCTTTTTTTCCACAAATTTTCATTCTGTTCCAAGATCAAGATCAGTTCAAGGCTAACTCAGGTTTTTTGTGATCAGAACAGTGCTATTTATCACACGTGAGGACATGTTCACTGGTGCGGAAAATTGGAAGTCCTACGTGTTGAATTATCCCGTCGTACTTCATTTTCGGGCGTATAAGCTTCCCATCCTCACCACTAGGTCAAGATATACATCATTTGCATACGAATAACGCACGTTCCTCCTCATACGGTCGATCTCTGCAAGTGAGAAGGGGATCATATGTGATCATTCTCTCTCACTCATGGATTTATTAGTTGAATTTCACAGGAAGCACGAAAAGTGAAGGTGGAGTGAGAAAAACTCACTGTTTGTGAGTTGAGGGGGTGTAAAATTCCCTTCTCTGTGTGTTATTAGTGGAGTTGATGATATGGTGGATTGAAAAAACAGACTACCTCAACTACTTGATCTTGAGATTGATTGATTGAATGATTGATTTTTTTTATTTTGTGCTAGGTCTAGACAGACCCATTACACATCAAAATATTTACATCAAAAATTATAAGTAGCATGAAAAATAATAATACAGAATATAACGATGATCTGTATAATTATACAGAAATTTGCCTATATACATAACAATTATAATTCACGCAAAAAAATAAAGATATAAGACTGAATAGAATATAGAGAGACTAAATAAATAGAGAGAGTCGAAAGGAAGTATAGAGTTTCCCTATATGTGTGGTTTTAAAGATAATGTCATGATGATAGACTGATATTTAGTTGTGATTTTTGGTTGGAGCATGGAAAAACAACCTTTCGTTTATAGCTATTGTTTCTATGGTTGAAGTTTGTTTCTCTTCTGGTTTCTAGTTTAAGTGCTAGAGAGGACATGATAATCTGTATGATAATACACAAATTATATACATAATATCATAATCCACGCAAAAATAAAGATATATGACCAAGATTAATATAAGACTGAATAGAATATAGAGAGACCAAATAAATAGAGAGAGTAGGAAGGAAGTATAGTGTTTCCCTATCTGTGTGGTTTTGGAGATAATATTCATGATGATAGGCTAATATTATTCAGTTGTGATTTTTGGTTGAAGCATGTGAAAACAACCCAATGTTTATAGCTATCCTTTCGCTAGTTGAAGTTTGTTCCTCTTCCGGTTCATAGTTTAAGTGCTAGAGAGGACATAGGGCCGGTTTCCGAGCTCGGGATTTAGATAAGTTCTAGACTTTGAATAGCTGGAGTCAGAAAATTGGCTTTCCGAAGCGGGGCGTAGTCGTAGTCATAATCACAGTCACGTTTAAATTGAATTTCGAAAAACTTGAAAATTGAACTCGAAATAAAATAACGGGAAAAAAGTGTAAAGTTTCAACTATTTTGGATAATTTAGGAATGTTTAATTTCCTCAAGGAAAAACGTTTACAATTATTGAAATAAGAAAAGTCTAGAGCTTAGCTGAATCCCGAGATCGGACACTAAAATGTTAACTTGGCCTGATGAAAAATATTTTCATTTTCATTGCAGAACATTTTCAAATCACTGAATATAATCTAATGATGAGTGATATTTCAGTGTAATATTCTAATTTGATTTTGTTTATCATCCATCTGAAGTTGAAATTTCTGCGGGGAAAATTTACTACAGTATTTCAAAATCACCGAAAGTCTTTCCAAAAGAAACCTTGAATTTATAAGAGATTTAGAATGGTGTAACAACCGAAGCAATCTCAAATTATTGCTTTATTAGTGGTTTGAATAATATTACTTTCACAACATTACAGAAAGTTATAGTCACAAAACTATTTAGGTCTTCACCAAATAAATATTATTGATGTGATATTATTAGTATTATATTATAATTGATATAATTTATGCAAGTATTGCATTGATTATTGGTGAATCCAAAGTTTGTTTCACCGTATCACTATTGAAAAATAATGACTGTCATAACACGTGATGAAAAACCAAATTCCTGATGATTCAGGATGTTCAAAACGTGAAGCCTGTTCCCGAAATAAGGGACATAAGTGTCTCACGCTTTGAAAGTCTCATCATATTTATTCTACCCTTATTTACCAGGCAAGTTAAACAGGGCACACTGTTGACATACGCTTTATCATAAGGATCCTCTCGTACAAAGAAATGCGCTTTGATGAGTGCTCTAACAATCCCGGAAAGTCGAAAAGGAAACGAGAAAATATGACAAATTGGTGACAAAGAGAGGGAAAAATGTGAAAGGTTGGGGGGAAAAGTCATAGTAAGGAGGCAAAATATGAGAGAAATGGGAATATGAGAGAGTGAAAAAGGGAAATAATGTAAGAGTGGATGGTAAATGTAGGGAGGAATAAGAGAAGAAGGAGGTGAAGAAGAAGGGGAAGAAGAAGTAGAAGACGATGAAGAAGAAGAAGAAGAGAAGAAGGAGAAGAAGAAGAAGAAGAAGAAGAAGAAGAAGAAGAAGAAGAAGAAGAAGAAGAAGAAGAAGAAGAAGAAGAAGGAGAACAAGAAGAAGGAGGAGGAGAAGAAGAAGAATAAAGAGAAGTTGTAAAATAAGAAGAGAAAGAGAAAATGAGAAATAATAAGAAAAGAGAAAGAAGAAGAAGAAGAAGAAGTAGAAGAAGTAGAAGAAGAAGAATGGGGAGGAGGAGGAGTAAGAAGAGTAGAAGTAGGAGGAATAGGTGGTGAGGAGTTAGAGAAGGAGGAGGAAGTAGTGGTGGAAAGAGGAGGGGACGGGATGGAGAAAAAGGATGAGTAGGAGGAGAAAAAGGAGGGGTAGGAGAAGGAGGGAAAACGATGACATAGAGGAAGAGAAGCCAATTGTCCAGTCCGATGAACAAATATAATAGTGTAGTCTGATGGTGATGAAAAACAGTCTTATTATCAATGTTTTGTTTTTCTTTCAAGCTTCTACCTTATGGAACAAGTAGTGCCATCATTTGTATTTGGTTTGTTTTTCTTTCAACTCATTCTCTAATAAGAAAAACAAGTTCCAAGTTACTGTAGTGAAATACCCCCAATTGTTTTTCTTTTCAAGTTTTCGTTTTTGATTCTGTGGTGAACCTAAGGTCTTGTTGGGTAAATGAGGTACTAAGGTTACAAATGAGGAATTCTTGATTTCCCTGGCCAACTACGATACGTATATATTGAACATACTGTTGAATTATTCTGCCGAGTACCTTAAATGGTAAGAGAAATTTCGGAAGAAACTCATTATTCTCAACATCATTGTACCACTTGGAAAAATTGTTCAGGTTTTGTAGAAACATTTTTGAACTTTTATCTAGACAAGTTTACAACAATGATCAACATCTGTGCGTGAAGTCAGCCACCAGCTTTTGTTTTAAAATGTGACCTGTGTGGTCACGAAACCATGGTCATGTACCAAATAAAACTGTAGAATTTTATAATATATGTGTTTTTATTTCATTAGTTTTTGTTTGGTTTCAGTTTCTCCAGTTCATTTCATTTATCTACTAGTATTGTTATCATACTACCCAATGTACCTGGAATACATTCTATTCTAGGTACCTCGATACTACCTGTATTCATTGATTAAAGATACCTCAACATTACTTGAAATTTAAAAGGTGACTTATAGGCTTAGTCATAAAAATTATTGGCTTAGCCATAGAAATTCAGTGAGAGGAGTTGACAAGATATTTGATGCTGGTAACAAAAACGTTGTCTTATTCCATTCGATGAGATCTATTTTTTCAATTATGGAGTCTTATGTATAGAAGTGCCAGTCATTCATGGGAATATAGACTATATAGAAATTAATACAAAATCGGTGAATTCTTATTTCAATCAATAAATTAATATGATAAAAGTTATTGATCATTGTCGATGCATAGCGATTCTTGATCATTGTCAATCATCAATCATTTCGGATGGACACGTTAAACCGTCGGTCCCAGCTGTCTAAAAATCAGTCGTTAGGTCATATCAGAGACCCTGAAAGTGATCAGTTGCGACCTGAAAACTATGATACCAGATCTGAGAAAGCCAGGTCACTCGATATTATTATTATTATTATTATTTTAATCAAACCTTCTATGTATCAGTCAAACCTTTTTTAGAAGGTTTTGGAGTATTAATATTTCGTCTGTTGTATAGACCAATTTTTGAAATTCTCCACTGAAAAGGAATTATCATTTGTCACTCTTGCTTTGTTTATTATTATTCTTCATTTTTTTTGTTTTGTAAGGGCATTTTTTATTCTTGTTTGCTATAGTTTCTGTAGTGAACTCTCTTCTTGTGGAGGTACCAGGACGAGGAAAAAGGAATGGAAAGGGAAGGATATCGAATATAGGAATCCTAGTGAACTACTATAAACGTATATAGCTCTTGGTAATAAAATACAGAATCGCTGAATTTTTATTCCAATTAATAGATATGATCAATCATCGATCATATTAATATGTACAACATGCTTTATATGATGTTCTTTGTCAGCAGAACTATCCTCATAGAATATATGAAAGACTGTGTACTAGATTATGTTGTTTGTCAGACAGACTATTCTCCAAGCTTGAAGACGAAAGAAAGCTCCAGAAGTCAGAAAGACAGTCGGATTGTCTAGCGGGTGAGTGAGTGAGTGAGTGAGTGTGAGAGTGAGTGTGTGAGTGAGTGAATGAGTCAGTGAGTGAATGAGAAAGTGCGTGCGTGAGTGAATGAGTGAGTGCGTGAGTGAGTGATTTTGAAGGATGAGCGAATTGAATGAGTGAGTTTCTTCCGTCTGCAAGAGGGACAACAAAGGATTCAGAGGTCATGAGGCAGTCAAACTAAATACAAGAATACAATGAATGTTGTTTGAAAAATGTTTGCTGACCCTATGTAGTTTTTGTAATAGATGATTCATGGGATGCCAGGCCAATATTTCCAGCAGCTTCTCTTACACAAAATCTTACTTTTTCTTCTTCTTCTTCTTCTTCTTTTCATTATTTTTCTTCTTCTTCTTCTTCTTCTTCTTCTTCTTCTTCTTCTTCTTCTTCTTCACTTCTCCTTTTTTTTTGCTTTTCCCATTCTCTCCTTCTATCTATCTTTCTATTCATCTATGTATCATCTTTCATTG